>NC_092343.1:331402570-331702570 GCF_046630445.1 Rutidosis leptorrhynchoides | reverse complement strand
CCAAAGTACCGGATACTTTAGTACTTCGAATTCATTTTTATCATGTCCGAAGGATTTCCCGGAATGATAGGGGATATTCTTATATGCATCTTGAAATGTCCTATTCTTATTGATTAAAAACGTTCCATATTAATGATTTCGTTGCGAGATTTTGACCTCTATATGAGACGTTTTTCAAAGACTGCATTCATTTTAAAACAAACCATAACCTTTATTTCATCAATAAAGGTTTAAAAAGCTTTACATAGATTATCAAATAATGATAATCTAAAATATCCTGTTTACACACCACCATTACATAATGGTTTACAATATAAATATGTTACAATGAAATAAGTTTCTTGAATGCAGTTTTTACACAATATCATACAAGCATGGACTCCAAATCTCGTCCTTATTTAAGTATGCGACAGCGGAAGCTCTTAATAATCACCTGAGAATAAACATACTTAAAACGTCAACAAAAATGTTGGTGAGTTACAGGTTTAACCTATATATTATCAAATCATAATAATAGACCTCAAGATTTCATATTTCAATACACATCCCATACATAGAGATAAAAATCATTCATATGGTGAACACCTGGTAACCGACATTAACAAGATGCATATTTAAGAATATCCCCATCATTTCGGGACACCCTTCGGATATGATATAAATTTCGAAGTACTAAAGCATCCGGTACTTTGGATGGGGTTTGTTAGGCCCAATAGATCTACCTTTAGGATTCACGTCAATTAGGGTGTCTGTTCCCTAATTCTTAGATTACCAGACTTAATAAAAAGGGGCATATTCGATTTCGATAATTCAACCATACAATGTAGTTTCACGTACTTGTGTCTATTTTGTAAATCATTTATAAAACCTGCTTGTATTCTCATCCCAAAAATATTAGATTTTAAAAGTGGGACTATAACTCACTTCACATATTTTTTACTTCGTCGGGAAGTAAGACTTGGCCACTGGTCGATTCACGAACCTATAACAAATAAGTACATATATATCAAAGTATGTTCAAAATATATTTACAACACTTTTAATACATTTTGATGTTTTAAGTTTATTAAGTCAGCTGTACTCGTTAGTAACCTACAACTAGTTGTCCACAGTTAGATGTACAGAAATAAATCGATATATATTATCTTGAATCAATCCACGACCCAGTGTATACATATCTCATTATTGATCACAACTCAAACTATATATATTTTGAAATCAACCTCAACCCTGTATAGCTAACTCCAACATTCACATATAGAGTGTCTATGGTTGTTCTGAAATATATATAGATGTGTCGACATGATAGGTCAAAACATTGTATACGTGTCTATGGTATCTCAAGATTACATAATATACAATACAAGTTGATTAAGTTATGGTTGGAATAGATTTGTTACCAATTTTCACGTAGCTAAAATGAGTAGTTTTTACCAATTTTGTTTTGCTCGCCATTTCTTCGTTTCTAATCCGTTTTGAGTGATTTAAGCGGCCACGGTTTCGTATTGAACTTGACTTTATGAAACTAAATAGAAAAAGTATAGGTTTATAGTCAGAAATACAAGTTACAAGTCATTTTTAAAAGAGGTAGTCATTTCCGTCGAAAGGACGACATCTTGATGACTGTTTTGAAAAACATACTTTCACTTTGAGTTTAACCATAATTTTTGGATATGGTTTCATCTACATAAGAAAAATAATTTTCCCAGAAGTATAGCTTTTAAATCAAAGATTTTTTGAGGTTGGATGATCACCTTACAAGATTGGAAGTGAGCTAGCAAACTTGAAAGTATTCTTGATTTTATGTAATTAGAACTTGTAGAATTTATGAAGACACTTAGAACTTGAAGTTAGAACTTGAGAGAGATTAATTAGATGAAGAAAATTGAAGAATAAAAGTGTTTGTAGGTGTTTTTGGTCGTTGGTGTATGGATTAGATATAAAGGATATGTAATTTTGTTTTCATGTAAATAAGTCATGAATGATTACTCATATTTTTGTAATTTTATGAGATATTTCATGCTAGTTGCCAAATGATGGTTCCCACATGTATTAGGTGACTCACATGGGCTGCTAAGAGCTGATCATTGAAGTGTATATACCAATAGTACATACATCTAAAAGCTGTGTATTGTACGAGTACGAATACGGGTGCATACGAGTAGAATTATTGATGAAACTGAACGAGGATGTAATTGTAAGCATTTTTGTTAAGTAGAAGTATTTTGATAAGTGTATTGAAGTCTTTCAAAAGTGTATGAATACATATTAAAACACTACATGTATATACATTTTAACTGAGTCGTTAAGTCATCGTTAGTCGTTACATATAAGTGTTGTTTTGAGACCTTTAGGTTAACGATCTTGTTAAATGTTGTTAACCCAAAGTTTATAATATCAAATGAGATTTTAAATTATTATATTATCATGATATTATGATATATTAATATATCTTAATATGATATATACATTTAAATGTCGTTACAACGATAATCGTTACATATATGTCTCGTTTCGAAATCCTTAAGTTAGTAGTCTTGTTTTTACTTATGTAGTTCATTGTTAATACACTTAATGATATATTTAATTATCATATTATCATGTTATATATAATATAACAATGTATTAATATGCTTCATATATATTTAGTAAGACGTGGTTATAACTATAATCGTTATATGTATCGTTTCGAGTTTCATACGTCAATAGTCTCCTTTTTAAGTATATAACTTATTGTTACTATTTTTAATGAGATACTTGATGATCATTATATCATGTTAAACATATATATTTATTCATTTATGTATCATCATGTCATATACAACTTATAGCGTTCGTGAATCATTGGTCAAACTGGGTAATCAGACGTTTACAAAATTTTCGTTTCAATTAACCAAGTCTTAACAAGTTTGATTGCTTAACATGTTGGAAACATTTAATCATGAAAATATAGTTTTCATTAAACATATAATCATAGAAAGGTTCGGAAAAGTTCGGGTCACTATAGTACCTACCCGTTAAATAAATTTCGCCCCGAAATTTTAAGCTATTGGAGGTGTTGGCTCATCTTCTGGGAATAAGTGCGGGTACTTCTTCTTCATCTAATCTTCTCTTTCCCAGGTGAACTCGGGTCCTCTACGAGCATTCCATTGAACCTTAATAATCGGTATCTTATTTTGTTTAAGTCTCTTAACCTCACGATCCATTATTTTAACAGGTTCTTCAATGAATTGAAGTTTTTCATTGATTTGGATTTCGTCCAATGGAATAGTGAGATCTTATTTAGCAAAACATTTCTTCAAATTCAAGACGTGGAAAGTGTTATGTACAGTCGCGAGTTGTTGAGGTAACTCAAGTCGGTAAGCTATTGGTCCGACATGATCAATAATCTTGAATGGTCCAATATACCTTGGATTTAATTTCCCTCGTTTACCAAATCGAACAACACCTTTCCAAGGTGCAACCTTAAGCATGACCATCTCTCCAATTTCAAATTCTATATCTTTTCTTTTAATATCGGCGTAGCTCTTTTGTCGACTTTGGGCGGTTTTCAACCGTTGTTGAATTTGGATGATCTTCTCAGTAGTTTCTTGTATTATCTCCGGACCCGTAATCTGTCTATCCCCCACTTCACTCCAACAAATCAGAGACCTGCACTTTCTACCATAAAGTGCTTCAAACAGAGCCATCTCAATGCTTGAATGGTAGCTATTGTTGTAGGAAAATTCTGCTAACGGTAGATGTCGATCCCAACTGTTTCTGAAATCAATAACACATGCTCGTAGCATGTCTTCAAGCGTTTGTATTGTCCTTTCACTCTGCCCATCAGTTTGTGGATGATAGGCAGTACTCATGTCTAGACGAGTTCCTAATGCTTGCTGTAATGTCTGCCAGAATCTTGAAATAAATCTGCCATCCCTATCAGAGATAATAGAGATTGGTATTCCATGTCTGGAGACGACTTCCTTCAAATACAGTCGTGCAAACTTCTTCATCTTGTCATCTTCTCCTATTGGCAGGAAGTGTGCTGATTTAGTGAGATGATCAACTATTACCCAAATAGTATCAAAACCACTTGCAGTCCTTGGCAATTTAGTGATAAAATCCATGGTAATGTTTTTCCATTTCCATTCCAGGATTTCGGGTTGTTGAAGTAGACCTGATGGTTTCTGATGCTCCGCTTTGACCTTAGAACACTTCAAACATTCCCCTACGTATTTAGCAACATCGGCCTTCATACCTGGCCACCAAAAATGTTTCTTGAGATCCTTGTACATCTTCCCCGTTCCAGAATGTATTGAGCATCTGGTTTTATGAGCTTCTCTAAGTACCATTTCTCTCATATCTCCAAATTTTGGTACCCAAATCCTTTTAGCCCTATACCGGGTTCCATCTTCCCGAATATTAAGATGTTTCTCTGATCCTTTGGGTATTTCATTCTTTAAATTTCTCTCTTTTAAAACTCCTTGTTGCGCCTCCTTTATTTGAGTAGTAAGGTTATTGTGAAACATTATATTCATACATTTTACTCGAATGGGTTCTCTGTCCTTTCTACTCAAGGCGTCGGCTACCACATTTGCCTTCCCCGGGTGGTAACGAATCTCAAAGTCATAATCATTCAACAATTCAATCCACCTACACTGCCTCATGTTCAGTTGTTTCTGATTAAATATGTGTTGAAGACTTTTGTGGTCGGTATATATAATACTTTTGACCCCATATAAGTAGTGCCTCCAAGTCTTTAATGCAAAAACAACCACGCCTAATTCCAAATCATGCGTCGTATAATTTTGCTCGTGAATCTTCAATTGTCTAGACGCATAAGCAATTACCTTTGTTCGTTGCATTAATACACAACCGAGACCTTGCTTTGAGGCATCACAATATATCACAAAATCATCATTCCCTTCAGGCAATGACAATATAGGTGCCGTAGTTAGCTTTTTCTTCAGTAACTGAAACGCCTTCTCTTGTTCATCCTTCCATTCAAATTTCTTCCCTTTATGCGTTAATGCAGTCAAGGGTTTTGCTATTTTGGAGAAATCTTGGATGAATCTTCTGTAGTAACCAGCCAATCCTAAAAATTGACGCATATGCTTCGGAGTTTTTGGGGTTTCCCACTTTTCAACTGTTTCGATCTTTGCCGGGTCCACCTGGATACCTTCTTTGTTCACTATGTGACCGAGGAATTGAACTTCTTCCAACCAAAATGCACACTTTGAAAACTTAGCGTACAGTTTTTCTTTTCTCAATACTTCTAGCACTTTTCTCAAATGTTCTTCGTGCTCTTGATCATTCTTTGAGTAAATAAGTATGTCATCGATGAAAACAATGACAAACTTGTCAAGATATGGCCCACACACTCGGTTCATAAGGTCCATGAACACAGCTGGTGCGTTAGTCAATCCAAACGGAATAACCATAAACTCGTAATGACCATAACGCGTCCTAAAAGCAGTTTTTGGAATATCATCCTCCTTTACTCGCATTTGATGATATCCAGAACGTAAATCGATCTTTGAATAAACCGACAAGCCTTGTAGTTGATCAAATAAGTCATCAATTCTCGGCAGTGGATAACGGTTTTTGATGGTAAGTTTGTTCAACTCTCTGTAGTCAATACACAACCTAAATGTACCATCTTTCTTCTTGATAAACAAAACAGGAGCTCCCCATGATGATGTGCTTGGTCGAATGAAACCACGTTCTAATAGTTCTTGCAGTTGGCTTTGCAGTTCTTTCATAGCTGGGTGCGAGTCTGTAAGGAGCTCGAGCTATTGGTGCAGCTCCTGGTACAAGATCTATTTGAAATTCAACAGATCGATGTGGAGGTAGTCCCGGTAATTCTTTCGGAAATACATCGGGAAATTCTTTTGCGACAAAAACATCATTGATGCTCTTTTCTTCAGTTTGTACTTTCTCGACATGTGGTAGAACAGCATAGAAACCTTTTCTTATTAGTTTTTGGGCCTTCAAATGACTAATAGGATGTAGCTTTGTGTTGCCCTTTTCTCCGTACACCATTAAGGGTTCTCCTTCTTCTCGTACAATGCGAATTGCATTTCTATAACATACAATCTCTGCTTTCACCTTCTTCAGCCAGTCCATGCCAACTATTACATCAAAACTCCCTAACTCTACTGGTATCAAATCAATCTTAAATATTTCGCTACCCAGCTTAATTTCTCGATTCCAGCATATATAATCTGCTGAAATTAATTTACCGTTTGCTAATTCGAGTAAAAATTTACTATCCAACAGCATCAATGGACAACTTAATTTAGCATAAAAATCTCTACTCATATAGCTTCTACCCGCACCCGAATCAAATAAAACGTAAGCAGATTTATTGTCAATAAGAAACGTACCCGTAACAAGCTCCGGGTCTTCCTGTGCCTTTGCCGCATTAATATTGAAAACTCTTCCGCGGCCTTTTCCATTCGTGTTCTCCTGGTTCGGGAAATTTCTAATAATGTGGCCCGGTTTTCCACATTTATAACAAACTACATTGGCATAACTTGCTCCGACACTACTTGCTCCGCCATTACTCGTTCCGACACCATTTGTTCCTTTCGTTCTGTTAACCCCTGGTCCGTAGACCTCACACTTCGCCGCGCTATGACCATTTCTTTTACACTTGTTGCAAAATTTGGTACAGAACCCCGAGTGATACTTTTCACACTTTTGGCATAGCAGCTTCTGATTATTGTTGTTGTTGCGGTTGTTATTGTTGTTGGAATGATTGTTGTAGTTGCTGTTGTTGTTGTTGTTGCTGTTGTTGTTGGGCCGATTGTTGTAGTTGCGATTGATGTTGCGATTGTTGGGATAGTTGTTGCGATTATTGTTGTAATTACTGTTGTTGTTGTATTGGTGATTCTTATCACCGTTTTCCTCCCACTTTCTTTTGACTTGCTTCACATTGGCCTCTTCAGCCGCCTGTTCTTTAATTCTTTCCTCAATCTGGTTCACTAGTTTGTGAGCCATTCTACATGCCTGTTGTATGGAGGCGGGCTCGTGTGAACTTATATCTTCTTGGATTCTTTCCGATAATCCTTTCACAAACGCGTCGATCTTCTCTTCCTCATCTTCGAATGTTCTCAGACACAATAGGCACAATTCTGTGAATCGTCTTTCATATGTGGTAATATCAAATCCTTGGGTTCGTAACCCTCTAAGTTCTATCTTGAGCTTATTGACCTCGGTTCTGGGACGGTACTTCTCGTTCATCAAGTGCTTGAATGCTGACCACGGTAGTGCGTAAGCATCATCTTGTCCCACTTGCTCTAGATAGTTATTCCACCATGTTAACGCAGTACCTGTGAAGGTATGCATAGCGTACTTCACTTTGTCCTCTTCAGTACACTTACTTATGGAAAACACCGATTCGACCTTCTCGGTCCACCGTTTCAATCCGATCGGTCCTTCGGTTCCATCAAATTCCAAAGGTTTGCAGGCAGTGAATTCTTTGTAGGTGCATCCTACACGATTTCCTGTACTGCTAGATCCAAGGTTATTATTGGTATGTAGCGCAGCCTGTACTGCGGCTATGTTTGAAGCAAGAAAGGCACGAAATTCCTCTTCGCTCATATTCAAGGTGTGTCGAGTAATTGGTGCCATTTTCTTCAAAATAGTCAAATGAAACAAGTTAATCATACAGAATATTAAGAGTAGTCAATAGTATCTCGTAGCATAATATGAACTCATTTATAAAAGCTTTTTCTTCATATTAGCGTTTTATAAGTTTAAATTCGGGTAGTACCTACCCGTTAAGTTCATACTTAGTAGCTAATATACAATTCAACTACTACAATTCTATATGAAAAACTGATTATAATAATATTTCGCGTTCAAACTTTTACACAATATTTTACAAACTTACAATACCTCTTATTTTACATATAGCATGAAATATAGCACACAATAAATTGGATACAAGATGGTTGTGAAGATAATTCTAGCTAGTACACAAGTCGTTCAGCAAAGACAATAAAGACACGTAATTCATACGTCCAGAAACAAGTCATGCATTCTGGTTTTACTAGGACTACTTCCCATCCTTGGTCTTGTGGAACATAACCGTTATGGCCGTTGATAAAACAGCGTGTTGTAACGTCGTCAAAGAGACGAGGGTTACGTAATGTCCAACAGTCCTGTAACAATCTAAAAACCTCATTTCTTACCCCAATTACCGACTCCGTCACTTGTGGGAACGTTTTGTTTAATAGTTGTTGCCCGATGTTCTTGTTCTCACTTTGGTGAGAAGCGAACATTACTAACCCGTAAGCATAACATGCTTCTTTATGTTGCATGTTAGCCGCTTTTTCTAAATCACGAAGTCCTATATTTGAATATATTGAGTCAAAATAATTTCTTAACCCGTTGCGTAAAATAGCATTTGGGTTCCCCGCAATATATGCGTCAAAGTAAACACATCGTAACTTATGGATTTCCCAATGTGATATCCCCCATCTTTCGAACGAAAGCCTTTTATAAACCAAGGCATTCTTGGAACATTCTTCAAATGTCTTACAAACTGATCTCGCCTTAAATAGTTGTGCCGAGGACTTCTGACCGACTCTAGACAAGATTTCATCAATCATGTCTCCGGGTAAGTCTCTTAAAATATTGGGTTGTCTATCCATTTTGTGTTTTTATACTGTAAAATAGACAAGAGTTAGATTCATAAAAAAAATACTTATTAATACAAGCAATTTTTACATATATCATAAAGCATAAGCACACTATATTACATATATTACACCACACGAATACAACTATCTTATTCCGACTCGCTCGTTTCTTCTTCTTCGATTTTGGTTCGTTTTGCCAAGTTTCTAGGGATATATTATGTTCCCCTAATACGAGTCGTCGTTTTCCACATTGGTTTAGAAAAACCTGGTGGTTTAGAGGTTCCCGGGTTATTGTCACAACTTAAAAAATACGGGTGTTGACGATACATATAAAGTTCATTGGGTTTGGAATCAAATTTATCTATTTTTATGCCATTTCCCTTATTGTTCTCTTTTGCCTTATTAAATTGTGTTGGGGTAATTTCTATAACATCATCGGAATCCTTTTCGGGATCCGATTCATCGGAGAATTGGTAATCCTCCCAATACTTTGCTTCCTTGGCGGAAACACCATTGACCATAATTAACTTTGGTCGGTTGGTTGAGGATTTTCTTCTACTTAACCATTTTATTATTTCCCCCACTGGTTCTATTTCTTCTTCCGGTTCCGATTCTTCTTCCGGTTCCGATTCTTCTTCCGGTTCTGACTCTTCTTCCGGTTCCTCTTCGGGAACTTGTGAATCAGTCCACGAATCATTCCAATTTACATTTGACTCTTCATTATTATTAGGTGAGTCAATGGGACTTGTTCTAGAGGTAGACATCTATCACATAATATCAAACACGTTAAGAGATTAATATATCACATAATATTCACATGTTAAAAATATATAGTTTCCAACAAAATTTGCTAAGCAATCATTTTTCAAGTAAACATGGTCGAAGTCCAGACTCACTAATACATCTAACAAACTCGATAAGACACACTAATGTAAAATTCTGGTTCTCTAAGACCAACGCTCGGATACCAACTGAAATGTCCCGTTCTTATTGATTAAAAACGTTCCATATTAATTGATTTCGTTGCGAGGTTTTGACCTCTATATGAGACATTTTTCAAAGACTGCATTCATTTTAAAACAAACCATAACCTTTATTTCATCAATAAAGGTTTAAAAAGCTTTACGTAGATTATCAAATAATGATAATCTAAAATATCCTGTTTACACACGACCATTACATAATGGTTTACAATATAAATATGTTACAACGAAATAAGTTTCTTGAATGCAGTTTTTACACAATATCATACAAGCATGGACTCCAAATCTCGTCCTTATTTAAGTATGCGACAGCGGAAGCTCTTAATAATCACCTGAGAATAAACATACTTAAAACGTCAACAAAAATGTTGGTGAGTTATAGGTTTAACCTATATATTATCAAATCATAATAATAGACCACAAGATTTCATATTTCAATACACATCCCATACATAGAGATAAAAATCATTCATATGGTGAACACCTGGTAACCGACATTAACAAGATGCATATTTAAGAATATCCCCATCATTTCGGGACACCCTTCGGATATGATATAAATTTCGAAGTACTAAAGCATCCGGTACTTTGGATGGGGTTTGTTAGGCCCAATAGATCTACCTTTAGGATTCACGTCAATTAGGGTGTCTGTTCCCTAATTCTTAGATTACCAGACTTAATAAAAAGGGGCATATTCGATTTCGATAATTCAACCATACAATGTAGTTTCACGTACTTGTGTCTATTTTGTAAATCATTTATAAAACCTGCTTGTATTCTCATCCCAAAAATATTAGATTTTAAAAGTGGGACTATAACTCACTTCACATATTTTTTACTTCGTCGGGAAGTAAGACTTGGCCACTGGTCGATTCACGAACCTATAACAAATAAGTACATATATATCAAAGTATGTTCAAAATATATTTACAACACTTTTAATACATTTTGATGTTTTAAGTTTATTAAGTCAGCTGTCCTCGTTAGTAACCTACAACTAGTTGTCCACAGTTAGATGTACAGAAATAAATCGATATATATTATCTTGAATCAATCCACGACCCAGTGTATACATATCTCATTATTGATCACAACTCAAACTATATATATTTTGGAATCAACCTCAACCATGTATAGCTAACTCCAACATTCACATATATAGTGTCTATGGTTGTTCCGAAATATATATAGATGTGTCGATATGATAGGTCAAAACATTGTATACGTGTCTATGGTATCTCAAGATTACATAATATACAATAAAAGTTGATTAAGTTATGGTTAGAATAGATTTGTTACCAATTTTCACGTAGCTAAAATGAGTAGTTTTTACCAATTTTGTTTTGCTCGCCATTTCTTCGTTTCTAATCCGTTTTGAGTGATTTAAGTGGCCACGGTTTCGTATTGAACTTGACTTTATGAAACTAAACATAAAAGGTATAGGTTTATAGTCGGAAATACAAGTTACAAGTCATTTTTAAAAGAGGTAGTCATTTCCGTCGAAAGGACGACATCTTGATGACTGTTTTGAAAAACATACTTTCACTTTGAGTTTAACCATGATTTTTGGATATGGTTTCATGTTCAAAAGAAAAATAATTTTTCCAGAAGTATAGCTTTTAAATCAAAGTTTTTCATAGTTTTTAATTATCCAAACCAAAACAGCCCCCGGTTGTAACTACGACGGCGTAAATCCGGTTTTATGGTGTTTATCGTGTTTCCGGGTTTTAAATCATTAAGTTAGCATATCATATAGATATAGATCACGTGTATAGTTGATTTTAAAAGTGTAGTTAGAAGGATTAACTTTATTTGCGAACAAGTTTAGAATTAACTTAACTATGTTCGAGTGATTACTAGTTTACCACTTCGAATATGATAGCTTTTTATGTATGAATCGAATGATGTTATGAACATTATTACTACCTTAAGTTCCTTGGATAAACCTACTGGAAAATAAAAAAATGGATCTAGCTTCAACGGATCCTTGGATGGCTCGAAGTTCTTGAAGCAGAATCATGACACGAAAACAAGTTCAAGTAAGATCATCACTTGAAATAAGATTGTTATAGTTATAGAAATTGAACCAAAGTTTGAATATGATTATTACCTTGTATTAGAATGATAACCTACTGTAAGAAACAAAGATTTCTTGAGGTTGGATGATCACCTTACAAGATTGGAAGTGAGCTAGCAAACTTGAAAGTATTCTTGATTTTATGTAACTAGAACTTGTAGAATTTATGAAGAACACTTAGAACTTGAAGTTAGAACTTGAGAGAGATCAATTATATGAATAAAATTGAAGAATGAAAGTGTTTGTAGGTGTTTTTGGTCGTTGGTGTATGGATTAGATATAAAGGATATGTAATTTTGTTTTCATGTAAATAAGTCATGAATGATTACTCATATTTTTGTAATTTTATGAGATATTTCATGCTAGTTTCCAAATGATGGTTCCCACATGTGTTAGGTGACTCACATGGGCTGCTAATATCTGATCATTGAAGTGTATATACCAATAGTACATACATCTAAAAGCTGTATATTGTACGAGTACGAATACAGGTGCATACGAGTAGAATTGTTGATGAAACTGAACGAGGATGTAATTGTAAGCATTTTTGTTAAGTAGAAGTATTTTGATAAGTGTCTTGAAGTCTTTCAAAAGTGTATGAATACATATTAAAACACTACATGTATATACATTTTAACTGAGTCGTTAAGTCATCGTTAGTCGTTACATGTAAGTGTTGTTTTGAGACCTTTAGGTTAACGATCTTGTTAAATGTTGTTAACCCAAAGTTTATAATATCAAATGAGATTTTAAATTATTATATTATCATGTTATTATAATATATTAATATATCATAATATGATATATACATTTAAATGTCGTTACAACGATAATCGTTACATATATGTCTCGTTTCGAAATCCTTAAGTTAGTAGTCTTGTTTTTACTTATGTAGTTCATTGTTAATACACTTAATGATATATTTAATTATCATATTATCATGTTATATATAATATAACAATGTATTAATATGCTTCATATATATTTAGTAAGACGTTGTTATAACGATAATCGTTATATGTATCGTTTCGAGTTTCATACGTCAATAGTCTCCTTTTTAAGTATATAACTTATTGTTACTATTTTTAATGAGATACTTGATGATCATTATATCATGTTAAACATATATATTTATTCATTTATGTATCATCATGTCATATACAAGTTATAGCGTTCGTGAATCATTGGTCAAACTGGGTAATCAGACGTTTACAAAATTTCCGTTTCAATTAACCAAGTCTTAACAAGTTTGATTGCTTAACATGTTGGAAAAAATTAATCATGTAAATATAGTTTTCATTAAACATATAATCATAGAAAAGTTCAGAAAAGTTCGGGTCACTACACATCTTGTTAATGTCGGTTACCAGGTGTTCACCATATGAATGAATTTTATCTCTATGTATGGGATGTATATTGAAATATGAAATCTTGTGGTCTATTATTATGATTTGATAATATATAGGTTAAACCTATAACTCACCAACATTTTGTTGACGTTTTAAGCATGTTTATTCTCAGGTGATTATTAAGAGCTTCCGCTGTTGCATACTAAAATAAGGACAAGATTTAGAGTCCATGCTTGTATGATATTATGTAAAAACTGCATTCACGAAACTTATTTTTGATGTAATATATTCTTATTGTAAACCATTATGTAATGGTCGTGTGTAAACGGTATATTTTAGATTGTCATTATTTGATAATCTACGTAATGCTTTTTAAACCTTTATCGATAAAATAAAGGTTATGGTTGTTTTAAAAATGAATGCAGTCTTTGAAAAACGTCTCATATAGAGGTCAAAACCTCGCGACGAAATCAATTAATATGGAACGTTTATAATCAATATGAATGGGACATTTTAGGTACCATTATGGGACGCTTGTGGATCTCGAATGCCAAACATAGATTTTGGTCAAGAGATCCTGGGCCAACCGGTAACAACTGGTCATTCAAGTGACTTATATGATAGCAATGAGATTTGAGATTGTCGTACAATGTCTTGTTAAAGATTATAACCCGAACTTTCTATAATTGGAAAGTTACTAAAAGTGGAAACTTTCCATAGATAGTAACCTTTCTGAAAATGGAATTTCTTTTAGAAAACCATTATCATTGGTATAGTTACCATACTTATGTCTATTAGACAACATCTGATCGTACATTCTATCTCTAGGTTGAGATCCCGGTCACTTATTTCCATTCATTTCATTCCTTTCAAGGAATACTTCAACTGTTATTTAAGGTGAGTTTTCATAGCTCCCTTTTTATATATTTTTGGGCTGAGAATACATACGCAACTTTTATAACTGTTTTATACGTTAGACACAAGTACCAACTGTTAAACTATGCTATACCCGGCTATGTCCGACTAAGTCCCTACAATGATATTTTTAATTGCTCGTTAAATGCATTCTTAATTATTGGGGGTAGGCCTATCGGTAGTAACGTCCCTGATACATTTGACTAAGTCTTTGTATTACTTAATAATGAAATTAAACCGACAAGTATAGACACAACTTGTCATTGGAGCAAACTTTAAACGTTTAGTCTAAATATCACGCACTGGCATAACTTTTTGGTCCCTGCGAGATCAACATAACTTTTGGATCTGCGAGATCCACTAATTGGTCCCTGCGAGATCAACATAACTTTTGGATCTGCGAGATCTACTAATTGGTCCCTGCGAGACCAAGCTTATGAACAAAAATCTTGTGGTCTAACACTATTGCTGAAATCATTATTTATGACAAACCTATGAACTCACTCAACCTCGTGTTGACACTTTAAAGCATGTTTATTCTCAGGTACTTAAGTATTGCTTCCGCTGTATATCTGTTGCTTTGATGATGATTGCTTGCTATGCTTGGAGTCTTCATTACATATCATATCAATTAAAGACATTTAATGTTCTAAATACAATGTAACCTATTTATCTTCCGCTGCAAAACTCAATATAACGTCTCATATGGAGTCGTTCTCGTTTATACAACTGTGATTTGATATAATTAGTCACAAATACCCCAGGCCCTATTTGGGGGTGTGACAGACATCGTCCAAAAAGGATGGATGGCGTCCAAATCAACTGGATCAGTTTTCTGAACTTGTTTTGGTCGTAACTTTCAAACCGTAACTCCGTTTTCGATGAATCAAATATCTTTGGAAACGTAATAAGATTTACTTTCCAATGTTAAGGTTTTAGAACATCAAATCAAACTTTATTTGGGATCTAAATATACGCTTACATGCCTCGTATTTCGAATGACGTTCAAAATAACGCGTAACTGAAAAACGGGATGTTACATTTCAGCAATAACTTTTTCTATATACACCACCAAGTTATCTGCAAGAAAATCATCCAACATCTTATTGCAGAGTCAATGTTTGCATAATTTCATTGCTGAAAATGCCCTCTAATTAGAAACTTGAAGTATATGCATGTTTGAAGAATTATTTGGACGGGGTAGATTTGATAGATGAATCAACATTTTCTACTAGCGGCCGAATTATATCGGAAAGAAGATCATGACTTACCCTCGAAGCTGTGAAAGTATGTGTATGTTTGAAGGATTATCTGGACGAGGTAGATTTGATACATAATGAGACAACATTGGAAGGTCCATTAGGCGAAGACGTTCAAGAGAGCATCATAAGAGAGAAGAAAAGGCCTAGATATCACCTCTAACGATCGAATTAGATGAAGGTGAATATGAACCCTTTGATGTTGAAGAAAATATAGCGAAATGTTAGATGACTTATTGTATCATGATTAAAGTATCACGGGTGATGATAATGTCGAAATTCGACATACTTTAGTCACTAATAAATTCCGGGTGATGGTCATGCTCAAACTCGAAATATATTAGCTTTTGTATAATTATATTGTTTAAATAAAATTGTCTATTTATAACTGTTTAAACGTTATAAGTTATAATTATATTGTTTAATATTATTTATATTTGTTTAAGGTTATAATATTGTTTATAGTTACTTATTTAAATAAATAAAAATTGAACCGGTAAAAAACGAATTCATACAAACTGAAGTCGAATTCGGGAAAAAAAATTAAAAAAGCCAAACCGGTAAGAACCGGTTCAGAATCGAAATAACTAATTCCAAAAAAGGCTAAAAAATCTGACCCAGAAAAACCCGAACCAGTTTGGGTGAGACGGAACTAGTTTTTTTAAGTGTGGAATATATTTTTGTTTAAAATAAAATACTGAGGATGGTAAATAATAGTTCCAACTAGGGATGACAATGGATGTCCGATCCATCGGATATCCATCCGATCTGATCTATTCAGATGGATATGGATGATCTAAATGAATTATGAATGATAAATAGATATGAATATGAATATGAATATGAATATGAATATGAATATGAATATGAATATGAATATGAATATGAATATGAATATGAATATGGATGATGTGAAAAATTAGTGGATCGAGTATGAATGACAATTTATCATCCATGGATATATTCATTTACCACCCGAAATAATAAATATAAATATATACATGTTTACTAAAATATATGCATATATATTCAAATATCCTTATATGCGTACACTATAAAGTATTAAAATGTTATCGAAAATATAGATTGTGAAGATACAACTATGTGAATAGTATTAAATTCATATATATATTACATATATTATATATTTATGTTAAAAATATTTTGATGATTTCATTTCATAATAATATTATTTTTAGAAAAAAACTTAACATCCAATGGATATCTGATAACCCGCTTAATTCAACGGATATAGATATGGATGAAAGAATTATATTTAAATGGATATATATGTGGATATGGATTTTAAAAATTAAATCAATATGGATATGGATATGAATATTGACGCACCCGATTCATATATGATCTATTACCATCGCTAGTTTCTAACCGTAGGTATTATAATTAAAATTTCTTTGATGTATTTATGTACTTGTAATTAGTTTTGGCACCTAACGTCTCTAGCTATTATCCATCCAATATCCTCCACACAAAAATTCTACACTCAAAGTTTCCTTCATCTGCAATTCTACCTTTTGAAATCAACCAAATTCATTTACAGCCTAACAAACAAACATACATACAAACAATCTTTTGATCAAATTATTAATCCCAATGGCCGAAATTGTTCTTACATCTACTGTCACCGTTCTGATTGAAAAGCTACTCTATGGTGACTTGATGAAACTGACTCGATCAGAAGGAATCACATCTCAGCTACAAAACTTGAAGGAAAAGTGGGAATATATAGAAGCTGTGCTTGCTGATGCAAGTGAAAAGCAGATAACAGAAAAAGTCGTTATAAAGCGGCAACAAGAGCTTCCTCATCTAGCTTATGACATAGATGATGTACTCGATGATATGGCCACCGAAACTTTGCGTATAAAGTTGAATGATGAATTACGTGGCAGCACAAGCACCGGTAAGGTATTGAAAAGATCATTCCAAGTTGTTTTACTAATTTCACACCTCATAACATGATGTATGGTCGTAAGATGCGTTTGATGCTAGATGAGATTACTGCCAAATTGAAAGCGCTTGAAGAGAATAAAAATATTTTAGGTCTCACCTCCCCCATACCTCCCTATGTGGGATTGGGTTTTGTTGTTGTTGTTGTTAAAAATATTTTGATGATTTTATTTCATAATAATATAATTTTTAGAAGAAAAAAAAACTTAACATCTAATGGATATCCAATAACCCGCTTAATTCAACGGATATGGATATGGATGAAAGAATTATATTTAAATGGATATGTATAAATGGATATGCATGTGGATATGGATTTTAAAAATTAAATCAATATGAATATGGATATTGGCGCACTGATTCATATCTGATCCATTACTATCCATAGTTTCTAGTTTCTAATAGGTATTATAATTAAAATTTCTTTTATGTATTTATGTACTTGTAATTAGTTTTGGCACCTAACGTGTCTAGCTATTATCCATCCAATATCCTCCACAAAAAAATTATACACTCAAAAAGTCTTGGTCATCTACTCGTTTCCTTCATCTTTTGAAATCAACCAAATCCATTTACAACCAAACAAACAAACAAACAAACTTACAAACAATCTTTTGATCAAATTATTAATTCCAATGGCCGAAATTGTTCTTACATCTGCTGTCACCGTTCTGATTGAAAAGCTACTCTCTGGTGACTTGATGAACCTGACTCGATCAGAAGGAATCGCATCTCAGCTACCAAACTTGAAGGAAAAGTGGGAATATATAGAAGCTGTGCTTGCTGATGCAAGTGAAAAGCACATAACAGAGAAAGTTGTTATAAAGCGGCTACAAGAGCTTCGTCATCTAGCTTATGACATAGATGATGTACTCGATGATATGGACACCGAAACTTTGCGTATAAAGTTGAATGATGAATTACGTGGCAGCACAAGCACCGGTAAGGTATTGAAAAAGATCATTCCAAGTTGTTGTACTAATTTCACACCTCATAACATGATGTATGGTCGTAAGATGCGTTTGATGCTAGATGAGATTACCGCCAAATTGAAAGCGCTTGAAGAGAATAAAAATATTTTAGGTCTAGGTATCAATACGACAGTTGAACTTAGATCAAACAAAAACCATAAACGACTGGAACAAACATCGCTGTTAGATGAATCTACTCCAATTTTGGGTCGGGAAAAGGATGAAGCGGCATTGCTCGAGAAGTTGTTGGGGGATGAATCACGTAATTAAGATATGAACATCATTTCGATAGTTGGTCTAGGAGGAATCGGGAAAACAACTCTTGTGCAAATTTTGTACAACAACGAAAAAGTCAAGGATCACTTTAAACTCAAAGTATGGTTTTGTGTTTCTGATGAATTTGATGTATTTAAAATTAGCAAGGTGATTTATCAGGCGGTAGATGAGGAAAACAAAGAATTCACCGATTTGGATAAACTTCAAGTAGCCCTTAAAGAAAAACTTTCAAACAAAAGGTACCTACTTGTATTAGATGACGTTTGGAATGAGGACCACGAAAAGTGGAACATTTTTGTAAAAGCACTTAAAGGGGCGCCCGGAAGACTATTTATTCAACATTTTTGTAAAACCACTTAAAACCATTTTTGTGTATTGTTGTTTATTCCCAAAAGACTATTTATTCAACAAGAATGAACTAGTCTTACTGTGGATGGCAGAGGGATTTATGTCTGAATCAAAGCGCACTAAGACAATGGAGAGTATGGGTCGTCAGTATTCCAAGATCTATTATCAAGGTCATTTTTTCAATTTTCAACCAAAAACAAGTCACAATACGTAATGCATGACTTGGCCATAAGTGTTGCGGGAGATTTCTTCTTTATGTTGGATGATAAGATGAATGTAAATGATAGGAACGAAGCTTTTGAAAAGTTCCGTCACTTTTCATTTTCATGTCAACTACTTGTAAAATCTAGAAACTTCAAGGAATTACATAGATCTGTTAGGAAGAGAGGATCGCTTGGACGTTGGGAGATACAAATTTGAGAGAAAAACAACTCTATTACTCACAAGAATAGATTTACAGAGTATTACAAAACTCTTACAAAAAAAAAACTCTCAAACTCACACACACTCTCTAGGTTGTGATTACACTTCTCTGAGTGATTTTGGGATGATTTACAATTGAGGTTTGCACCTCTATTTATAGTAAAAATTCTATGGTGGTGGAAGGGTGTGAACGAAGATGGTGGGCGGCCGTCATCGTGTTCATCTTTGCTTCTTCTACATGGTGTTCAAAGAAGGCTACTTTGAACATCTAGAAGGTGAGCTTCTAGATTGTAGGCTGGAAACTTTCAATTCTCCCCCTCCAGCCGAATCCACGAACATTCCAGTTATGTCTCTGCATAACTCCAACTTCTCTCGAGTCACCACCTTTGTTAACATATCCGCAGGATTCTCCTTTGTATGGATCTTCACTAGTCTCAACAGTTGTCGATTAATTACCTCGCGTATCCAATGATAGCGAATATCAATATGTTTTGTACGGGAATGGTACATGGAGTTCTTGCTCAAATCTAGAGCACTCTGACTGTCACAATGTACCTTGTACTCCTTTTGCTTGATTCAAAATTCTTGGAGATAACGCTTTAACCACAATATTTCTTTTCCAGCTTCTGCGGCAGCAATATACTCTGCTTCAGTTGTGGATAATGCAACACACCTCTGTAGTCTTGACTGCCATGAAACAGCTCCCTCTGCAAAAGTGTAAATGAATCCTGAAGTAGATTTCCTACTATCAGGATCTCCGGCCATATCCGCATCTGTATAGCCTTCCAAGATTGGATCAGCTCCCCCGTAACAAAGACATAGATTCTTTGTACCTTTAAGATATCTGAGAATTCATTTTACTGCATCCCAATGCTCTTTCCCGGGGTTCGAGAGAAAACGACTCACCGTTCCCACTGCATGAGCAATATCGGGCCTTGTACACACCATCGCATACATCAAACTTCCAACTGCTGAGGAATATGGTACTGACGACATCTCCCCGATCTCTTCCTTGGATGAAGGACAAGAACTCTTGCTTAACTTGAAATGGTTAGCTAATGGAATGCTAACAAGTTTGGCATTGTTCATATTGAAACGTGAAAGCACTCGTTCAATATACTTCTCCTGAGATAACCATAACTTTTTATTCTTCCTATCTCGGGTTATCTGCATTCCCAAAATCTGTTGAGCCTGTCCTAAGTCTTTCATGTCAAAAGATTTAGAGAGTTCCTTCTTCAGCTGGTTGATCTTCGTTACGTCTTTCCCTACGATCAAAATATCGTCTACATAAAGTAGAAGAGCAACGAAATCTCCTTCAGAAAACTTCTGAATGTAGACACACTCATCTGCTGCAGTTTTCTTATACCCGTGACTCATCATGCACGAGTCAAACTTCTTGTACCACTGCCTAGGTGCCTGCTTTAAACCGTACAAACTTTTCTTCAGCTTGCATACGAGATTATCTCCTGAAACCTCAAAACCTTCTGGCTGCTCCATGTAAATTTCTTCATGTAAATCTCCATGAAGAAAAGCTGTCTTTACATCCATCTGTTCAAGCTCCAAGTTCATACTTGCGACCAATCCAAGTATGACTCTAATTGAAGTCATCTTGACTACTGGTGAAAATATCTCGTCAAAATCAATCCCTTTCTTCTGTTGGAATCCTTTGACTACAAGTCGTGCTTTGTATTTTACCACTTTTCCACTACCATCCTTTTTCAGCTTGAACACCCATTTATTTTTTAGTGCCTTCTTCCCGCGTGGAAGTTCTACAATCTCATAAGTTTGATTTTTCTGCAGAGAATCCATCTCATCCTGCATTGCGAGCAACCATTTTTCTTTATCCTTATGAGTTACGGCTTCATGAAAACTCTCCGGTTCTCCATCTTCAGTAAGTAGAAGGTACTCGGATTTTGGATATCTACTCGATGGAATCCGACCTCGTTCAGATCTACGAACTTTTGGAACATTCCGAGGAGATCCACCATCATCTTGACCTTGTGATGGTGCTGGAACGTCTGGCAGATGGGGTTGTGGCTCCCCCTGCTCAGCACCGTCATTTTCCTCATTATCTTCTACTTCTGGCATTTCTTCTTGCACTGAAAATTCATTTCTCATGAATGATTCCGTTGTTGCCTCTGGCACCTGAGCAGCAACATTTGACTTCTGAGATATTGTGGGTTTTTCAATATCTTCTATTGTCTGGCTTTCATGGAACACCACGTCCCTACTTCTGATCACCTTTTTCTTCTTTGGATCCCATAATCTGTATCCAAATTCTTCATCTCCATAGCCTATGAATATGCATGGAGTGGTCCTTGCATCCAGCTTCTGCCTGAGCTCCTTGGATACATGTACGTACGCCAAACATCCAAATACTCTTAAGTGAGAGTATGATGGATCCTTTCCAGACCAAAGTTTCTCCGGAACTTCAAAATTCAGTGGTACTGATGGAGATCGGTTGATCAAATAACAAGCGGCTCTGACTGCTTCTCCCCAGAATGGCTTTGGCAGCTTAGCCATACTGAGCATGCTCCGAACATGTTCCATGATTGTTCGGTTCATTCTTTCTGCTATACCATTATGTTGAGGGGTACGTGGGACCGTCTTCTCATGTCGGATGCCATATGATCTGCAATAGGCATCGAACTGTCTGGAAGAGTATTCACCACCGTTATCGGATCGAAGACACTTTAACTTCTTTCCTGTCTCACGTTCTACCATGACATGGAACTGTTTGAAGTAATCGAACACCTGGTCCTTCGTCCGTAAGAAATATACCCACACCTTTCGAGAAGTATCATCGATAAACGTCAGAAAGTATCGATTGCTGCCAATTGATTCAACCTCCAAGGGACCGCAAACATCAGAGTGTACCAGACTGAGTAACTCTGATTTTTTCGTTGAAGAGGAATTAAACGAGACTCTATGCTGCTTACCAAACAGACAATGATTGCAAGAATCTAGTGCAGCATCCTTGTCTACATTGATAAGCTCCTTCTTTATTAGGGTAGACAACCCTTTCTCACTCATGTGACCGAGTCTCTGGTGCCATAAATTTTGTGAAGCCTCCTTTTCTGCAACATTAATACTGTCTGTGCAGATCTTTACATGAGTCTTGTACAGTATGCCACAAATGTGTCCTCGAGCGACTATCATAGCGCCTCTTGACAATTTCCATGTGCCTTTACTGAAATGACTATCATAGCCCTGTTTGTCGAGAGCTATCCCAGAAAGTAAATTCAGCCGAAGATCTGGCACATGGCGGACATCCTTCAGAGTGATTGTGCTCCCAGAACTTGTCTTTATCCTGACATCTCCAATTCCGACAATCTCAGCAGAATTGGAATTTCCCATCTTCACCACTCCAAAGTCACCAGCTTTGTATGTTGTGAAGTATTCCTTGTATGGAGTCACGTGGTAGGAAGCTGCAGTATCTACCACCCATTATGTGTCTTCTCGTGAGATGTGAAGGCATGTCTCATCATGGGTTGAACAATAAGCTACATCACCAGGGATAGTCACTAATGTTTCTCCACCCTTATTCTTCGGCTGTGAACTGCTTTGACTTTGTTCCTCTTTTAATCTATAGCAGTTCTTCTTCATATGTCCCTCTAATCCACAATGACATTTATATGTTGGTTTTTTGCCATCAGCTGACCTGCCCCTGCTCTTGCTTCTGCCTCTCCATTTATTTTTGCTACTCATTCGCTGTCTCCCCCGATTCTCTGTGACAAAGGCATGGGTCTGATCTGTGCCCATGTCCTTTCTCCTTGCCTCTTCACTGAATAGGGCATCCTTGACCATTGACATGGTAAGTTTGCCATTCGGGGCTGAGTTGCTGAGTGTTACTACCAGCGTTTCCCAACTATCGGGAAGGGAACTAAGTAGCAGTAGCGCCTGAACTTCATCGCCAAGCGGCATCTCTACAGAAGATAACTGGTTGACCAAGCTCTGGAACTCACTGGTATGCTCGGCAACTGAAGTTCCACTTTTGAGCTTCATGTTGACTAAACGCCTCATCAGCAGGGCTTTATTCCGAGCAGTCTTGGCCTGATACATGTCCTCCAACTTTTTCCAGAGGACATATGCGTCTGTCTCTTGTGCAACATGGTGGAAGACACTATGATCAATCCATTGACGGATCTGACCAATAGTTTTTCGGTTTGATTTCTTCCACTCTTTCTCTTTGGCAGAATCAGGGTTTATACCCTTCAATTCAATAGGATCGAACAAATCCTTACAGCTGAGGAGATCTTCCATTCGAGGTTTCCACAGCGTGTAGTTTGTGGCTGTGAGCATAATCATAGCTCCGGAAGATGATGTTGACTCTTCTGTGGACATTATCACCTTACAAATAATTTTTTAACACAAACGGGGTTGAATTGTAGAAAACAGAGATCACCGTTACGTCCGGAACGGTTGAAAATGGTGGAATAGACACTTCGCGGCTTAAATTCCACTTACGGGGCAAAATTATAATTTTTTATAAACTTCAGGGACCAAGAATGAAATTCTGAAAATTTCAGGGACCAAATTGTAAAATTTCCGAATTGCGACAGTACCGCTACAGTACTGCTACAGTGCCGCCAGCTGCTACAGTGAATTGCTACAGTGATCGTCTTCTCCGGCAAAAATTCCGGCACCGGTCGTCTTCTCCGGCGAGTTGACCAAACTTTGACCGCGTTTTCTGGGCTTGTTATAACTCCGTTTAAGTCGCCGTTTTTTGAGTTGGACTCGGTTCGACGAGACGAATCCAATGGTACACTCAAAATTGAATTTTGAGAAAACTTTCGAAAACCCAAAAACTCAACCAACGTCTCTAACCTGGCTCTGATACCACTTGTTAGGAAGAGAGGATCGCTTGGACGTTGGGAGATACAAATTTGAGAGAAAAACAACTCTATTACTCACAAGAATAGATTTACAGAGTATTACAAAACTCTTACAAAAAAAATACTCTCAAACTCACACACATTCTCTAGGTTGTGATTACACTTCTCTGAGTGATTTTGGGATGATTTACAATTGAGGTTTGCACCTCTATTTATAGTAAAAATTCTATGGCGATGGAAGGGTGTGAACGGAGATGGTGGGCGGCCGTCATCGTGTTCATCTTTGCTTCTTCTACATGGTGTTCAAAGAATGCTACTTTGAACATCTAGAAGGTGAGCTTCTAGATTGTAGGCTGGAAACTTTCAAGATCAAGACACTTGCGAACGTTCTTACCAGTTGATTGGTCATACTTTAATACATCACACCATGTTCTTGTCAAATTGCTTTCCCGATTACAACTCCTAAGGGTGCTAAGCTTTAATCGGTGTTCAATATTAAAAGTACCACAATCCATTGGTGGTCTTAAGCATTTGCGTTACCTTAACTTTTCGAAAACAGAAATAAAAGAAGTATCGGAACAAGTGGGCGAGCTTTATAATCTACAAAGCCTGTTGGTCTGTGATTGCGATGAGTTGTTTAGGTTACCAGTCAGTTTTGCTAAGTTAATAAATCTGCGACATCTTGACATGAGTGGTACTCCAAAGTTAAAGAAGACGCCCTTAGGGATATGTGGGTTAACGAGTCTACAAACTCTAACTAAGGTTTTTATCACACGAGATAACAGTTTCAAGAGTTTCAAGTTATCTGACCTTGAAAGCCTCGTGAATCTTCAGGGTCAACTTTCCATTAGAGGAATGGAAAAAGTGGCAGACTCAAAACAAGCAATTGATGCCAACTTAGAAGGAAAGGGTATTGTTAGTTTGGAAATGGAATGGGGTGATAAGTTTGATGATTCTCGGAATTTGCAAACAGAATATGAAGTGATTGAAAGACTGAGACCTCATAATAAGTTGAATAAACTGAATATTTTGAATTATGGGGGAATGAAATTTCCTAGTTGGTTTGCAAATTCTTCATTTGATAAGTTAACAGAGCTTACAATAAAAGGATGCATAAATTGTACACATTTTAATGGTATTGCATTTCCATTATTAGAATACTTGAAGGTTTCTAATATGCCAGGCTTGGAGAAATGGTCAAATTGTGATGGTGACAAAACTACTGGAACGTTTCTTCATCTTCGTGAAATTCATCTAGAAAATTGCCCGAAACTAGTTGAGGTGTCAATTGGATTAATACCGTCACTTGAGGTTTTGGTATTAAAGAAATGTTCTGAAGTAGTCATAAGAACCATGGTTGTTGTGTCTTCAACAATTCAAAATTTGGTTATTCGTGATATTGAAAATCTTACAGAACTTGATGTGGATGTTTTAAAACATCTCGGGGCAGTTGAAATATTAAAGATTGAATTTTGTGTTGAATTGATGTACCTTTGTGATTCCGAATCGGAGGCATGCAAGTTTCTAGTGAGTTTAGAAAAGGTGTCTATACGTAATTGTAAAAAGTTGAAAGAGGTTAATGTTGGAAGTAGTAACACCAAATCTGTGCTTAGGGATGTGTATCTTGATAGTTGTAGTTCATTGGGGAGTTACAATTGTCCTAATACCGTTGAGAAATTGAAGATCTCTCATTGTAATTCAATAACTTCATTGACCTTGTCACTTCCATCCTCTCTCAAAGATCTTATAATCTTTTATTGTGATAATCTAAAGTCGATCGCTGATGAGCTCCCATCCTCTTTGGAAGTTCTTGAAATCAGGTCTTGTAAGAATCTAAAGTCATTTCCTCATGAGCATTTGCAAAGTCTTACCTCTTTGAAAGAGATGAAGATATTTATGTGTCCAAGCATGGATGATTTATTTTCAAGTGGGTTGTGGCCTCCTAATTTACGGATCCTAGGAATAGGAGAGTTAAAGAAGCCAATGTCAGAGTGGGGGCTGCAGAATTACCCCACCTCACTTATTCAACTAACCTTGTATGGTAATAATTCAGGAGTAACTGCATTTGCAATGGAAGGAGATGCTGCAAATACTGCTTCAACTTCTTTTCTTCTTCCACCATCTCTAATTCATCTAATAATCTTGAATTTTAAAAATGTGGAATCAATTTCAGAGGAGCTCTTACAACAACACCTCACTCACCTTCAATCACTTGGTATATTTTACTGCCCAAACATTAGAGATGTCCCACAATCAACTTCATCCTTGCTATTACATAGACTGTAGGTAGAAAAGGTACGTCCTCTATACCTCTTGCAACACTAAATACCACTATTATGAATCTCATTGATTCCCATTACTGTGTTTGTACAATAGCGTGTTTGATTAAATTCCCCAAAATTGATCTTTATCATGTTTAGGGAGAACTATCAACATTATTTAGTGTTCAGTTATGTACTTTTATGGAAAATATTTAATTATGTTATCTATATCTGTTATGCTTCACTGCAAATACACAGTTCCATCGAATCAATTCCTCAAAGATATGCACTCAAAAACTTATGACATTCATACAATTGAACCTCCAACTTTTTAATGAAATTCCGTAAGGATATGCATCTATTTTTATGTTTTGGTACTCCCTAAATTGCTCTTTATTACTGTGTTTTACCGAAAACTATCTAACCTAACTTTCTGCTTATTTATTTGATTACTATAATTTTATTTTTTTCGTGGGAAAATATTATATGATGTTACACTAACTATCATTGACTTTTATAATAACCAGCTGTATTGAATTATTCTTTAATTTCGTATGATATGTGTCCATTTCCACAGGTGGTTTGAGTAATCAAAGTAGATTTAAGAGCTTTCATGTAAGGGTGCGTTTGCAAATATCATCATTTAGCTATTTATAACTTTACTTTTATTCTTTTGCGAGAAAATATTATATGATATGTGTCCACTTCCACAGGTGATTCATCTAGTGAACTAATGTGACAAGGAAATCAAAGCAGAATTAAGAGCTTTCAAGTAAGGGTACGTTTGTATATATCAATATATATGATCATTTAGTTTTTTATAACTTGAAAATCTGATTAGGCTTTGTTGTTTGCATATATCAATATATCATCATTTAGCTTTTTTTTTTTTTTAACTTGAAAATCTGATTAGACTTTGTTGCAAATAACTCAAAAACGTATGATCTTTGTAACAACTTTTTATTCATTCATGCCTTCCACCTGTTTGATGAAACTCAGCAAAGATAGGCAATTTTTTCATATCGCTGCTTATCATTGGGTTTTACGGAAATTTATTAACCTGATTTAGTGCTCAATCGTGTATTCTTTGCGGCAAGATACTAATATAGTGACGTTATAACTATCGTTGACTTATTTTCACTTCCACAGGTGATTCATATGTTGCACGTACGAATGTTACAAGGCCAAATAAAGTGGTATTAAGACCTTTCACGTAACGGTATGTTGTCAAATATCATCATGCAGCTGTTTATAACTTGAAAATCTGTTTACGTTTAATTGATAGTACCTTAGTTATGATTTAATCTGACAGGATTATAGAAGAGACCAATATATTGTTAGTAACTAACTCAATAAAGTTTGGCAGGGCTAAATTAATTACTAATCAATATTGACTTTTAGCTTACAATTCAGTTGTGAATTCAAAATGCTCTTCTCATGTTTACAAATATTTTTATATTTTGTTGGACAGCATAAATAAAGTTGTTCGATAGTTTCAATACTCTTGCCAGAAAAGAAGGCTCAGAGACATGTTTAAGATCTGATTTAAGCTCTAAAGTCCATACGATCTTTTGGGAAGTTTCTTTGTTGTCATGTAATTAGACCTATGTGTGTATTAGCCAAGTTTGTTGTCATGTAATGACTTAAGTGTGTATTGTTATGTTATAAGTGTTGGTGTAACATGATGTTAACAAGGCAAGATCTAGCTTAGGAGTAAACAGTAAAAACGAATCTAGTTAATCCAATCCGAAGCAAAGAATCAATACCGAACCTGGTCCTAGGCCACTTCCTTTGGATTACATATATAATACACTGAAACAGTTTTGTTCATTTATGTTTTAGAAGCGTTCATTATATGTGTTTATTAGCTCGATTTGAACCTTTTAAAAGCTCTAGGCGTTTACCCATGGGTACGTGTGACCAAATTTATCATCTTTTGAACATATTGATTTATCTAAATTTTTATTTCATTTTAGAAAAGTTTTCACAGAGTAAAATTTCGGTATTTTCGAGTTATTCGAATCTGCTTGTTTGAATTTGAATATTTATCATCTACTTCCACACCTAGGAACTCGAAATCTTCTTCGAATAATGAAGGCAATACATCATCTATTTAATTGGCTCGTATTAGATGATACAACTACAACTGACACGTCACTTTTATGAGCCGTTGGGTTGAGACGCTGAAATCCTGACCCACTAACAGGCTCATCCATCCTACCCATTTGGGCATAGGTCTATTTGCAAACAAGTCTTCATTGTCTGTTGACGAAAATCTAGAAAGTCAGCAACCGAGGCACTCATTGTTTTTATTAATCGTGATTTGGGCTCCTATTTGGACGTAGAATTGAATAGTTTGTTATCAAGAAACTCTTCATCCACCTCAATTACCACATCTACATCATGATTTTGGTGTTATTAATGGTTGATCTCGTCCATCATTCTTGAACTTGAAGTTGCTGTCATAGTTGCATCACCCGTTTTATCATATTGGACAGCAAACCAAATGAACTTTGTACTCAAACTGTTGCATGAAAGTAAGAAAAAAGAGAGTAAATTGTAATGGAATTAGTATACCCATGAATTAGTATACCCATTTTCGTCTCAATGTCGGCCATATACTTTCTCAATGATATAAGGGATAAAGCTACAAATAGGCTATATACTTTCTCAAATGTTCCGATGTCGCCCATATACCCATTTTCGTCTCAATGTCGGCCATATACTTTCAAAAGGTGTACCAATATAAGCCACTATACTTTTTTTTATCCGCAACGAAAACAATTGATGACGTGACTTCTAAGTAGTCATGACACGTCGGTGATACATCGGAACAAAAACTGAAAGTATATAGCCTATATCGGAACAAAACTGTAAGTATATATCCTATTGGTAGCCATATAAAATGAAAAAAAAAAAAAAAGTTAAATAATTAACTTTACTGGTTCAGCAGGTAACCGGTAACGAAATGCTGACATTGGTACACTTTTTGAAAGTATATAGCCGGGAGTGAGACGAAAATGGGTATATGAGCGACATCGGACATTTGAGAAAGTATATAACCTATTTGTAGCTCTAACCCTATTGTATTCAGCTCATTGTAATATCGTTAGAATGCCAGGTTTAGAGTTGTAATCATTTTCTTGTACTTTGCTAATCAACCAAAGTCACATGTTGAATCAATGGATCTCTCCGAGCTCATTCATCATGAGTGGGAGATGGAGAATGGTTGATAAAATGATAGAACAACATAGTTTGTTGTTGCGTTATCCATTTTGTACACGGAACTTAAAAACTGGATTATGTTCTTTACTTAGATCAAGAACAATATACAAAAAAAATATGGAAATTTTCCATCAACAATGGGATTTATGACAAAGACATGGTACATTTTGATGACAACAATAAACTTACGGTCTTAGTGCTTGGACCCCCTACGTCGTAGGCAAATTGGTGGGCTCCTCGAAGGGCTCCTCCTTTGGGTCTACTAAGTCGTATTCGTACAAGTCTTGTATAAGAAAGCCAATGTGTCTTTAAAAGGTCGAAGGTATGGTTTTCAAAGGCGGGGTCGAGAGGGAAAAAAAAGGTTAGCTGGCTACAGAATAGTCGGGTTGGTCGTGTTTTGAGGTTCATCCCTTGTTCGGTGAGTTTGGGTCTCTAGATGTTTGTTGGTTTCTATTTGGTTAGGTTGGTTTTCATTTTGTATGTTTGATTGGGTTTGCTTTCCCTATGTTGTAGCTTTACTGTTGTTGTGTTCGTTTGTCATTGTGAGGTTGGGTCGCCTTTTACGAAATCTTAGGATTTTTTATTTTGTCTTTTGGTTTGTTCTCTAATTGCGAGGCGGCTCGGATTTTTTTTTTCTTTGTTTCATTCTATATGCCTTTTCATTATTTGATGAAAGCCCCTTAGTTATAAATGTTAAAGTTTTTTGGGGAAAAAAATTACATATGCAGGTCTCCCACATAAAGATGGAGGGGAAAACAAAATATAATGGAAGATATGATGCAGATTAATTATGTAGAATGGAATGACATATGACCTAGTGGGTACATTTATGTCAAGCCTGGTCGCTCGGGTCGTTTTACCTTTTGCTTCTCTCAAATCTGGCCAAATTGAGAGGATTGTCAGCGAAGAAAATTCCACATAATTCGCCCACGCCTTATTTCGTTCTCTTGGGAGAGATAACTAACACATCTTTTTCCTCCACTTTTTTTTTCAAAACCTTTCTTCTCTTCAAGATTATTCTCTGGAACAGAGAACGTTAGGGTAACTGAACATTGAAAAACGCCATCTTTTATCGAGTTATTCAAACTATAACTCAACTAGAACTCGTTAAGGTCGAACAACATTTAAGCCTCCATTCGAGTTTTCTTGTTTGAGAATAGCTTCTTATATATTTTCAACCTATTTAATTTCTCAAGTCGAGTTTATAACTTGAATCAGTATCAAATCTAGTTCGAGCATAGCCTAAGGTCTAAGGTGGTCTCATATGTAAGCCTAGTTGGTACCTTCATTCTTTTATATGGATCAATGGATGCAGTCAGAGGGTTTTTTTACCGAGGGATTACAAGGCACTTACCAAAATTTCACCAATGCACTCCAATTTAACATTTTAGAACAAAACGAAACTTGCTACTAAGTGTAATAAAATTTATTAGTCATACAAGCTTATCACCCCACCCAAATATATGAAACATATTAGAGAAAACTGCATAGTGAAACCACATCATACATGTTCTCTGTCCATTAGCCATCCGGAATCATGTTTACTATGGTTTTGGACCAGCCACCTTGGCCACATTAGTAATGTTTTTACGGTCAAATATCTCGATCCAGTAGCCGTCAGGATCTGTAATAAACGCGATCCCTTTCATTTTCCCTGCACCAACATTGGCAATCATTCAAATATCACGTTCGCCCCATAAGAAACAATAAATAAATAAATAAATAAATAAATAAATAAATTGATAAGAAAAAGTTAGTAAGCAAAAAGAGACATAAACCACTATAACAATCAGAGAGTTACACATATAAAGGTAGACTCTCTAGAGAAGTAAATTACCATCATCGGGCTTTTTGACAAATTTAACGCCCATACTCTCAAATCTGCGGCATGCTTCGTAAGTATCGTCAACTGTTATACCGATATGTCCTGGATGCATAAAAGATGCATTATCATTAACTGTTATACCAATATGCATGAAAGTATCCAAAGAATGCTAATTTAATTCTTCTCTAACATATGCAGTGGCGGACCTTAGTGTTACCCAAAGGAGTATCCGCCTCACCTGGATTTAACAGGAAAAAAAAATTTACACTAAAAAAAAAAAATTTACTAAAAATTAAGGTTTTTATTAGTGTTTACCCCCGCCGAAAATGAAAAATTTATTAAATTTTCGCATCCGCCCCATCTGTCTTTGAGTTCAAGTTCCGCCACTGATTAGATGTAACACAAACTTGGGTCATCATCAAGAGAGAAGCACTTTTTTGGGGGGAAGTAAATTTTTTTGTTTTTGTTGAATTTTTTTTTCCAAACATTAAGATCACATGAAAATATGAACAATCAAAATGACACTACGTGATGAATGTTATTATTTTGACGGGAAAACGCTCGAAGAAATAAATGATAACATTCATTGCAATGAATGTTTTTGCTTCTGAGTTTTTTTTTTAGGGTTTAAAATTGGGGTTAAGAAATTAGGGGCTAAAAATTAGAATTTAGCTATTAGGGTTTAGAAATTAGGGTTTAGAGTTCAGAAATAAGGGTTAAGATTGAATTTTTAACACGAATGGTTTAGAGTTCAGGGTTTAGGGTTTAGGGCTTAGGGTTTTGGGTTTAGTTTAGGGTTTTGGGTTAGAACCCTAAGCCCTAAACTCTAAACCCTAAATCGGGCTAAATATTGAAAAAAACTTCACATATGATGGAAAAAAGACGCTCGAAGAATAACATTAAGGAATAACATTACACATGATGCATGTTATCAGTTTTTTCTTCGAGTGTTTTCCCGCCAAAATAATAACATTCATCACAAAGTGTCTTTTTTAAATATTCATATTTTCGTGTGCTCTTAATGTTGGGAAAATAAATTCGAAAAAAAACAAAAAAAAAATTACTTCCCCCTTCCGCCAAAAAAAGTACTTCCCCCTTGATTATTATGACCCACACAAACTTAACACGAAAAACTAGAATTCATAATATCCTGAGTGCCATACCAAATCCACGAGGATCAGAATTCCCATTATGATACGCTTGGAAGTTAGGATCGTTCTCGGTACCCCAGTTGCTAAAACGATGTTACAAAAGGTTAGATTTAAAGTTTATATGACATTATGACATATAGATCTAGATAAACAAATGAAGGCATATCATACTGTGTAAGCTCAATAGTGGCCTTTTTACCAAACGTCCATTCAGTACGCTCGATTGGATCTTTTGGAGCTGATGTAGTATCCTGCAAGCGAGAATCCATTAAGGGTTTATGCAGATTTAAAGTTTAGTCAAACTATTAGAGTTGATTATTTAACCTCGTAGCCCATAAAGTACAAGCTAAATTTCATATCTGGAAAATCCAATCTCTTAAGCAAACTGCAGTTACAAAACGAAGCAGATAAGTCTGAAATTAAAAAAAGAATCTAAACATACATTTCAAATGGTGTAATACAAACATGAAACAAAAACACTTACGACATTCCCAGCACATTAGAGTAGAATTTCAAACTAATTTCTGGATCTTTAATGCGATACATCTGAAAACGCAAGTACATACCATAGTTAGTGCTTTTCAACTCTATTTACATCATCACATGATGAACTAGCAAGTCAAACTACTTATCTATCTATATACAGTAATAAATTACTTGAATTATGTACTCCATAAATCAGTAATAGTCGTTTGGCCGGCTATTGAAAGAAAGGCGTAATACTGTGTATAATCTCAATAAATTACATATCACTGACTGTTAGTATATGAGTAGCTTATAGTGTCAATAAATCACTTATAAAATTAGTATTGCATAAGTAAAATAATTCAAATTTCATACCACTAAATGTTCTAAACTTCTACCTCAGAGTTAATAATTTCAAAGATATCTGTTACAGCTTAAAGTGTTAGTAACTCACCTATACATCTAGATATTACAATTATTTTGTATGATTGATTACAATTACATATTAATAAAATCCTAGATAAAGAATATACATAAATATCAAATTTCATATAATAAATAAAAAAGTAACAAAAATAAATAAATAAATAAATAAAAAATAAATGACATACAGTTTGTTGCATAATGTAGCCTTTAGTGGCTTCATCAGGTGGATCACTTCGGAGCCCCGGATTCTTTGCGGGCGTTTCATTATCCGGATTCATTGACGACGATACAAAACGACGTCGGTTTAAGGAGACCTGAAATGATCAATCGATACAATAAAACAACGATTAAGATAATTAACTTAGCTAAAATTAGGTTTAATTAATGATTAATTGAACCTGTGTTGAAGAATTAGTCAAAATTGAGGGGATTCTAGATGCAAAATAATAGGGTTTGGTTGTAGATAATCGTAATAATGAATTAGCGGTCAATAAATAAGCCATTTTGACAACGAAGGTGACGTCAATTGTGTCCGTGTAGCGGTGATACTGGTTTGCCTGAATGAAATACATGATATATTGCAATTTTACCCCTCACGAATATTTATATGTATTTATTTCACTTGAAATTATACATTATACATTATACATTATATTATACATTATACATTATATTATACGTTACTCTATATACTAATATGCGTAAATGGAATACCACACTTTCCCACGGTTCAACTGTAGCTACAGTACCCATTTACTGTAGCGTTTTTTTTTCCCCACTCCCACAGATTTCTGGGAGTTTCTTCAACTATTCCATTGGAACAAATTTCATAAACATGAAATTACAATCAATATGTTCCACGAGATAGTCAAACAAAAAGAAGATTCACTTTTAAAAGCATGAATACATGAGAAACCTTATCGGAATAGGGTCAAAAAATTAAATTAAGGTTTTTGATGCTTACCTTATAATCACATGCTGTAAAGTATAAAAATTAGAACAGTGATTCATTTGTTCATCTTGATATCTATAGCCTACAACACTAATTATATAACGACCCGTTCTAATCCATTTGGACGAATACATTACATTTGGTTACATCGCGAGGTACTTGACCTCTATATGATACATTTTACAAACATTGCATTCGTTTTTAAAAGACAAACTTTCATTATAATAAAAGTTGACGGCATGCATATCATTTCATTATACATCCAACTATAATTGACTTAATAATAATCTTGATGAACTCGACAACTCGAATGCAACGTCTTTTGAAATATGTCATGAATGACTCCAAGTAATATCTCTAATATGAGCAAATGCACAGCGGAAGATTTCTTTAATATCTGAGAATAAACATGCTTTCAAGTGTCAACCAAAAAGGTTGGTGAGTTCATTAATTTATCATAAATAATCATTTCATAATTTTAATAGACCACAAGATTTCATATTTCAATTTCTCATAAATATACGTCCCATGCATAGAGACAAAAATTATTCATATGGATTGAACACCTGATAACCGACATTAACAAGATGCATATAAGAATATCCCCTATCATTCCGGGACATCCATCGGACATGATAAAAACGAATTCGAAGTACTAAAGTATCTGGTACTTTGGATGGGGTTTGTTAGGCCCAATAGATCTATCTTTAGGATTCGCGTCAATTAGTAGATTGGTTTACTAATTCTTAGGCTACCAAGCAAAAGGGGCATATTCGGCTTCGATCATTCAACCATATAATGTAGTTTCGATTACTTGCGTCTATTTCGTAAAACATTTATAAAAGCGCATGTATTCTCAGTCCTAAAAATATATATTGCAAAAGCATTTAAAAAGGGAGTAATGAAACTCACCATACGATATTTTGTAGTAAAAATATACATACGACGGAACCGAACAATGTAAGGTTGACCTTGGATTCACGAACCTATATCATGTATATATATTAACACATATCACATTTAATCGACTAAGTTTATTTATATTATATAATGTATTAAGATTAATATATATATATATATATATATATATATATATATATATATATATATATATATATATATATATATATATATATATATATATATATCACCATACGATATTTTGTAGTAAAAATATACATACGACGGAACCGAACAATGTAGGGTTGGCCTTGGATTCACGAACCTATATCATGTATATATATTAACACATATCACATTTAATCGACTAAGTTTATTTATATTATATAATGTATTAAGATTAATATATATATATATATATATATATATATATATATATATATATATATGGGATTATATTAAGATATGTTTTTATATAACTACTACTTTATTTGGTAAAATAATATTTATAATAGAATGTGGTAATATTTTTATAAAAAATAAGGACACTAATAATAATAATAAATAATAGTAGTGTTAGTAAAAATGATGATAATAATATATAAAAATCTTGATAATGATAATGATAATAATAATAATAATAATAATAATAATAATAATAATAATAATAATAATAATATCAAGTGTGTGTGTGTGTGTGTGTGTGATGGGTTTTCGGCCCAAGAGGAATTTCATAAGATTTCACTAGTCCACATTAACTTAGTTTGGCCCAACAACAAGCTTGTCCTCGGCCCATCAACCAAATAAGTTTACACGGCCAGACTGAATAAGATAGATTTTTGGCCAAACAAAATTACACGGCCAACACAAGAAATGGTACATGCTTATGATTTTTAAAATTCGAAACAGGTAACCAGAGGTCTCCATCATCTAATACTTTCATCATCAACATAACCCAATCTCAGTTTCATCATCACATCACTCATCGTCATAATTCATGTATTGCGTATTATTATAACCAAATCATCATCATTGTTATAACCGTAATATTATCACTTACGTCATCAATATCATTATCTACACATCATCACATCATCATCGTCCTATATCATTCACCTTCATAAATCTTCATCAACTCCTCGACCCAACTACTAACCCTATTACTGTCATACCCCGTCCTAATCCATCTGGACGAAGTCACCAACATCTGGTCCCATTGCGATGATCGACTCCAAATAATGACTTTAAAATGAGCAAATGCACAGCGGAAGGTTTCTTTCATACCTGAGAATAAACATACTTTAAAGTGTCAACCAAAAGGTTGGTGAGTTCATAGGTTTATCATAAAACAATAAAATTCATCATTTTGATAGACCACAAGATTTAAATCCTGCATGGTACAAATGGGCCCGAATCCTATACCCACCTGTAATGTACATGCGATATCTTTTAATTACAGTAACACATTTTTCATGTACGCAACCATTTTTCATAAATCTTAGTAACCGTACACATATCTCGTGTACAAAATATCATACACATAACCTGTGTATAAAAATCATTCTCTCGATACATAACATTCACTTCAATTGGTGGCAATTATCATGTCCACATAATTCAATGGTGGCAATTATCATGTCCACATAATTCAATAATAATCCGTAGAACTTTTGTCTGCATATTAATTCATTCGAGGAATGTTTTGCTTGTATCTATCTCGTCAAATATTTATAAAAGCATTTCATGTATTCGCAGTTCAAAATATATTTCAAAAGCATTTAATAAAGCAGTTGTAAAAACAGCGCATGTATTCTCAGTCCCAAAAATGTAAAGAGTAAAAGGGAGCAAATGAACTCACCTAATGTATTTTGTAGTAAAAATACATATGATTATATTGAACAATGCAGGGTTGGCCTTGGATTCATGAACCTATATCATTTGTGTATTTATTAATATACATAATTGTAATCGAATAAGTTTATATATATATATATATAACTTAATAAATGATGTTATTTTTATATTAATAATATATTTATATTTCATTTTTATATAATAAGAAAATATTTTGTTATGTTAAATGTGTTGAATATACATATTTATGTATTGTATTCGTTTAACCAAACAGTAGTTCTAATTATACTAAGTTAATATTAGTAATGATAAAAAAAATAATGATAATAACCTTATTAATATACTTATGTTAATATTAATAGTTATACTATTTTTAAAAATGATAATAATACTAATTTTTATGAAAGTATTAATAAATTGTATCATTTTTATAATAATATTAATAATACTAATCTTATTCATAATATTGATAATAATATTAAAATGCTGAGATTATTAATATTAGTATTTTCTTTTAGTAATGCTAATGATAATATTAATACTAATATAATATTACTAGCAATGATAATGATAATAATAATAGTAGTCATATTTGTAATTTTTACTTGTTAGTAATAATAAATGATAACTTTTATTATGTTTATCATAATACTAATAATAAGCCTAATAACATTAATAATAATAATAATAATAATAATAATAATAATAATAATAATAATAATAATAATAATAATAATAATAATGATTCATATATTAGTAATAATATTAGTATTATATTATAATAATAACAACATTTATGATACTTATAACACTAATTATAATACATATTCTAACAATATTAATGATTATAATGATAACAATAATTAAATTTATAATACTAATATCATTAATAATAATCATAATAATTACTAATAATAATAATAATAAAAATAAAATATAAATGTGTATACCCTTTTGAAAGCTTTCCTAGAAAAAAATTACCCACAACGAGGCTCGAACCCGCGACTTCCTGCTCACCCATCAAACACCCAACCAACACGCCATGACTGTTTTTCAGTTTAATACCCAAACGAAATTTTTATAACCCGTTTCTTTCTGTTTCCATATTTTTTTCTTAAAAACAATACCCATTTACAACTTCATCATCATAACCCATAATCAACATAACATCACCGTTATTCATTATCTTTGTCATTTTATGTTTTAACATCGATCTTAATTATCAAACTAAATCATTATCACCATGGATACCCTTCATTATCTAGTCGCCCCATTGTTAAAAGCTCAAATGAAATTGGGCTTGTTCCGGCCCAAAAGAAACTAGCAACCCAGCTATATATGATCCATATTGCAATTTAACGAATGGCCTATTACCAAAAAAAAAATATGTGGACGTTTGCAATATAAAAGAACTTGGTTTAATTGCAAGTGATATTTTAGGATCCAAGAAAAAAAAATGTCCCTATCCTAGCTTCCTTCATGCTTCCTTTTTATTTGTATAAAGCAACTATCAACCACTTCATTTATCATGGTCACCATCATTAATTCATTATTAATAAACACAATTATTCATCATCATCTTCATAATTTACGTCACCACCAGTTTATCTTTAATCGTTTCATCATTAAAATCATATCACGATCAAAAGGTCACGTCCATTATGATTAACCTCATACGGTGTACACATCACAGAACCAACCTCGTTCCAATCATGTTACCATCATCTTCTCAATTATTCAACAACTTCCATCATCATAACTAAGTATAATTCACGTCACTGTAGAAGAGGAATGCATTTATTGTGTAGCCAGGGGTGGTGGTTTCGACCGGAAAAACAGAAGAAAAACAGCAGGTCCTGCAACAATGGTGGCGGTTGTTTTTGGTATTTCACGGTTACACAAACAGAATGAATCAATAGTAGCTTCGATGGGTGTTTGTGTTGGTTCTTGGCTGCCAAAACAGGAACGAAAATACCAGCAACACTGGAACGAAGGTGGTGGTTCTTGATGGTATTGTTCGAAAATAACCAAAAATAGTGGGTATGATTGTTGAAGGAGAATAGTAGAGAGAGGAGAGAGATGGCGGGGTTGTTCATGCTCGATGGTGGTAGCTCTTACGGTGGTGGTGGTTAGGCTTGAGAGAGGTGGTTGGAGTGATAGAGGTGGTGATAGGTTGAACGGAGATGGTGGTTCATCAAAGGAAAAATAAGAAAGAAAGAAAGTGATTATATCTCTATATACATGTATCTGTGTATTAGTCTATATATATAAATTATAATTATATATATGCTCCTTAACTATGCATGTGGGGAACAAGAAAAATAACTACTAACAACAAAGTCTAAGATGTACAGGATAGCAGCCTTTTAATTTGGCATCATCCGTCGACATATATTAGGGAGATTATTGCGTGCTCCGTTGATAATCAGTGGCGAATAAAAGTCTTCAGGAAAAAAAATCTCATATTTTTTAATCTAACTATCTATATTTATTTATTTTGGTCATTAAGATATAAAATTCGAGCATTAACTATTAAATAAAAATTACATCAATTGTCCCTCTCATTTGTGGGTAAAATATAAAAAGTGTTAAAATTAAATAATTAGGTCCTAAATATACTTTTAATAAGCCTATAACTTATATAACACATTTTCGTATCATCGTTTATTTTAAAATCAAATAAGTTTCCTTTTTTTTTAACTCGTTTACTATTAATTGAATTTACAATTGAGCGTTACCGTTGTTTACTAAATAACTTCGAAATCACAAAATATATTTAATATACCTTTTACGTATATATATAGATCTATTTTTAGGTAATCAATTTTATTATCTATAATATTATTTATAATTTAAAGCATATGTTAAGCCAACTATGTTTCAAAGTATTATATATATTTATACATATTTAACTATATATGTATTTATTTATTTATATGTAATAGTTCGTGAATCGTCAGAAATGGTCGAAGTTAATTTGATTGTATGAAAAACAGTTCAAAATTTTTGAGACTCAACATTACAGACTTTGCTCATCGTATCTGAAACATATAAAGATTAAGTTTAAATTTGGTCGAAAATTCCCGGGTCGTCACAGTACCTACCCGTTAAAGAAATTTCGTCCCGAAATTTGAGTGGGGTAGTCATAACTAACAATAAGAATATTTTCATGACGAATATTAATTGATAAATAGAGTTTTATCATTACTGAGTAGTACAGATAAAACAATTTGATTATTCGAAGAACACGAATGAAGCTATCACAAAAGAGTGAAATGAATAAGTGCAGATTCATCTTAACTTTTGACGTAGTCATGGTTGAATTTAGAAAATAAGGTGCGTCTTAACTTTGGACGTTGTCTTGGTTGAATTCCGGAATTTAAGGGATTTAAAGAAAATCTTCGAAATCTAAAAGAGTTGATTCTTCGACGAATAAGGAAATTAGGATCTCTCTAATTAAATGCGGTCATCTGCCTCGATTGCTCTGTTGGATGTTTCCATTATAAATTTACCTCTTCCTTTCCATTCTTTTCACCGTTCCTTTACTCAATTCATACTTCCAAAAGATTCTGGAAATGCTGAATCCAGTACTAATACTTTGTATTTTCCTGACTATCGCTTCTGTCATTCTTCTCTTTCATTTATCACCAGAGGAATCTGTTTACTTCTATGATTACCTTGGGGTTATAATATTTTTAATTCTCCCGTGTCTTTACGTTGCAATACGTATTGATATACAGGGTTTGTAATTTATGTGTTGCTGTCGGGCTTTATATTTTTCCTTATATTTCGGAGTTCCATACTCTAGTTTTCTCTTCCTGATTCTAAATCAAGCGAATAATGGTCCAGAATTCGTAGATATAGAGTTTTGAATGAATCCTAATTAAGATTTTAAGCCGAGAGGAATGGTATTAGTATGATTTGATTTGGTAAATTGCTGGAAATCACAAAAAAAAAAATAGAACTATTAAGGAAATATGTTCTTGATATATTTGGAGATTATGTAGAATGCAAGAGTTGTGTAACATGGTTCATGATAAAGGTATGATATGTGATCCTTTATCACGTTTCATCAGAAACTCAGCATGACTTACTGTAATATAATCACGTTGGCCAAGCGTCATTATATTATACTAACTCATGCTTCAATTTCCAACACTTCTCCACAATTCATTCATAATGTATACTTAGATTTTTACAGAAGTTTCCAATATAATGAAATACAGAAAACACGAAGAGGTAGATAATTTCGGACAAGAATATTTATGAAAATATCCTCAGAAATATCGAAGATATTTATGATGGTATTTTGGAATTTCTAAGTTCGAAGGTTGATGAAGAAAAGTTTTCCGCAAGATTTTAACATGACTTCGGAGCAAGATATTCTCTAAAGATTTCATCGGATCCAGAATTACCTGGATTCTTTGAATATAGGGTTTGGTCCTTGTATTTGCCCTTGGTCTCCTTCATGGTTATCTCAATCCGTTTTTCAGTACCAAATTTTTCTATCGAACGTTCCCAACACTCCATTATTTATCATCAAACTCTTAGCCATTTAGGCCATCTACAATTTTACTGTTTCCTCTACATTTAATGCAGCCATATCTGAATCGTCGGTTATCAATCCGAGGTGGTTTCAAGAAAATTGTGTTTTTAGATAATTAAACGCTGATGGTATTATGGTAGAATATAAAAGGTTCCCCAGTAACAATAAAAGAGCACGCGTATATATCAAGGTTATAATAAGGTTGTTTCGAACGAAAAATCGAAGTTGACTTGCTGGAGCTGTGACAGAATTTGCTACTTTGAAGGGGATTATCAAGTTATTTTGGGTAATAATAACGCTAAGGAATTAGCACAACTATGTGTTAAACGTTTACTCAGTTTCCGAGAGTTTTTCAGGTGCATATCTATACGCATCAATCTTTTCTTCCGTAGATGAAGTGTGGTTGGTTCATCCTCCCGATTGAGGAGTTTTCAAGATTCGTGAAAGGTTTGAACACAGATTATAATCGTCAAGATACAAATGAGGTTTAAGATGAAATCAAGTGGCAAACTTGTAGAAATTTTTAGTTTCATATGTTATATTCAATATTTTAATTCATTTTAATTGTCCAACATTATTAGTCCACAGTCGATAGTCCACAGTTAACAGTCCAATAAATTCATATATAATATTCGAATTAATTAATACGTATCGTGACCCGTGTACATGTCTCAGACTCGATCACAACTCAAACTATATATATTATTATAGAATCAACCTCAACCCTGTATAGCTAACTCCCGCATTACTGCATATAGAGTGTCTATGGTTATTCCAAATAATATATATAGATGCGTCGATATGTGTGACAACCCGTAAATTTCCGACAAAATTTAAACAAAAATCTTTATATGATTTCATTTAACCTCGACTAATTCCGACGATTCACGAATAATTATTTGTAAATAATTACGCATTAATTTGATATATTAATATTATTATTATTAATATCCTTTTTGAACAAGATATCAATAATTAATATCTTTATTATCAGTATTGTTATTATGAATAAAAAAATATTGACAAATATTCTTGGAAAAGTAGTAAATCAATTTGTGTATTTTAAAAAAAATATAAAAAAAATCCTTAAAATAAATGATTTTTTTAATAAAATAAATAAATAAATAAATAAATTACTTTTTAATTAAAAATTATAATGGAAAACTACTTTTATTATTTTATTTTGTGCATTATCCCATGACCTAACATTTAATACTTTTGAATTTTAAAATCCCATTAAAAATTAAAATATTTCTTTTTCTTTTAATTATTTTTTTTTACCTAATTTTTTCAAGTATAAATACCCCTCATTTCTCATTCAAACTCACACCAAAATTTCTCTCATTCTCTCTTTGAAGAATTACTACTAGTAAGTATTCTTTTCTTACTTTTTACTTTTTACTTTTTACTATTTACTTCAGTTTATTATTTTTTTACCGAAACATGTAAATAATGTTATAAATTATATGCAATTAAAATTAAAATAAATAACATGTTATAATTAGTAATATATGTTACTAAAAATTATAAAAGTATTTTTATGAATTAATATATAGGAGTTATAATTAAAATCGAATTAATGAATATATATGTATATACGCACCTAACGTGAAGGTTATAATTAAAGATAGCGTACAAAGACTACAAACATCACCGTTACTTGTGGCCTAGGGTGATCCTTGTTACCATTATGGGACGCTTGTGGATCTCAAATGCCAAGACTTAGATTCTGGTCAAGAGATCCTGGGCCTCTCGGTAACAATAGATCATTCGAGACGAAGTTTGGGCGAGATTGTACAACATCTTTGTTAAGAATTATAACCCGAACATTCTTAAACTAGAAGCTTACTATAAGTGAAAGTTTTTCATAAATAGTAGGTTTTCAAAAATAGAAACTTTTGAGAAATAGGAACTTTTCTCGAAAATCGTCACTGTCAATATAGTTGCTATATTAATAAACATACTTTATGTCAAGTTAGACATTAACTAATCAAACGTTATACCTCAAGGTTGATATCCAGATCACTTACTTGTTTACTTTCCTTCTTGCGTGAAATACTTCAACTGCTATTTAAGGTGAGTTCATCTGCTCCCTTTTTATATATTTTTGGGCTGAGAATACATGCGCTACTTTTATAATTATTTTTATGAAATGAATACAAATACTAAAACTGATTTTTCGTGAGTTTTCATATGCTCCCTTTTACTCTTTACGTTTTTGGGCTGAGAATACATGCGCTACTTTTATAACTGTTTTTATGAAATGAATACAAATACTAAAACTGATTTTTCGTGAGTTCATCTGCTCCCTTTTTATCTATATTTTTGGTCTGAGAAAACATGCGCAACTTTTATAACTGTTTCACACGTATCAACTATTAAACTGTAATATGTTGGGCTATGACCAGCAAGTCCCCAACCGACAAGTATAAACGATAACTTGTTACGGGGCAAACTTGAAAGTCTAGTCTAAATACAAGTACCAACTATTAAACTGTGATATGTTGGGCTATGACCAGCAAGTCCCCAACCGACAAGTATAAACGATAACTTGTTACGGGGAAAACTTGAAAGTCTAGTCTAAATATCAGTACCAACTGTTAAACTATGCTATACCCGGCTATGTCCGACTAAGTCCCTACAGTGATATTTTTAATTGCTGCGGCATTCTTAATTATTGGGGATAGGCCTATCGGGAGTAACGTCCCCAATACATTTGACTAAGTCTTTGTATTACTTGATAATGAAATTAAACGACAAGGACAAAACAACTTGTCACGGGGCAAACAACGTTTAGTCTAAATATCACGCACTGGCATAACTTTTTGATCCTGCGGGAGATCAACTTTTGGATCTTGCGAGATCTACTTTACAAACTAAATCTTGTGGTCTAATACTATTACTGAAATCATTATTTATGACAAACCTATGAACTCACTCAACCTCGTGTTGACTTTTTAAGCATGTTTATTCTCAGGTACTTAAATATTACTTCCGCTGTATATCTGCTGCTTTGATGATGATTGCTTGCCATGCTTCTATTTATCTTCCGCTGCAAAACTCAATAAATCGTCTCATATAGAGTTGTTCTCGTTTATACAACTGTAATTTGATATAATTAGTCACAAATACCCTAGGCCCTATTTGGGGGTGTGACAGATTGGTATCAGAGCAGGTTGTTGTAGAGAACCAGGATTGCATTTTATGTGTGCCTTATACAATTAGGTACCTTAGCAATGTAGGACTACAACTTTCCTTGACCATAGTGCCTTTAATTGTTGCCTTTAATTGTTAAATGCTATATTATACTTTAGAAACTTTACTTATCTTAGAATGCCGAGCCAACATATGAACTTTGCTCACTTTCCTAAGTACTATCCAATTCCGCCACCACATTTAAATACGACACGTCATACTGCCATTATTGCATAAGTGGAGTATAGACACATCATATCTTATCATATCTATCTCAATAGACTTTGTCTAACACTGTTCCTAAATTTCTTCCGTAAATGATGGAAATCTTTTTGCTATATATACTATTCGAGGAGACGAAGATATCATTCAATATTCAATACCCATTTCATATCAAACCCTATTCCAAACACATAATATGAATTTCTCGAACTCCTCGAGCTCCAACGGCAGCGTAACCGGAACAAACGAACCAATCAGCCATCATCTATTCTGGATAAATTGGGGATGGGTTCGTATCCGACTTAATCAATGGAGGCAAGAAGAAGGTGATCCCTTCCACCAACCGAATTCACCTCTTGGCGAAGAACCTGAAGCGCTTACCGGTGAACCAGTCCGAAACACCATTTTCTCTCTTCTTTCCAGGGTATCCCGTCACGAATATATAATATCGAAGATTTTAGATCTTATTCACCCCATTGTTCCAACCGCCAATCATCCCGGAATAGTAGAAGAAGTCAACGAGCTTCACGCTCGAGTGGTGGCACTGGAGAATACGGTGCGATATCTACAAGCATCAGCAGTACCAGCAGCATAACCAGTACCATCAGCATCACAACCAACATCATCAGCTTCATCAACAACAACATCCGCATCTTACTCAGTACCTCGGATATCAACATTATACGTCCCATATATACCAAGGAATATTAATAATAATGAGTTAAGATGTATTGACTCATTCTTCGTAAAGAATTATATATGTATACTTTATATATATATATATATATATATATATATATATATATATATATATATATGATTTGGAACAATAATAAATCTTGTCGTACTAAGCAATTACGTGAGAATCTTAACTAGTATGTACTACTTGGTTAATTCATATCACTAATATGCTATGATGTAATCCCTTCGTTAATGACTTAACAATTGTTAATCACTGCTTTAACACAGTAAACTCCATTTCATAATAAATCAAGTGTAACGATGAATGTATTGATTCATAACTTCATTAGCGAAATATTTCGCGACAATTATGAAATTATTTACTCTCGTTCCAAACCGCAAATCAGATGAGTTTAATATATATTAACTCATTAAATCCATGATTATATCTGAAGAATACATATATGAACGTATATCTTCATAAAGATTGTAAATTCTGTTGTACAAACTATTAATTGTGAAAATATTTTAACGGATAGGTAATACCCGAGAAATATTTACGTCTCACATTAATACATTGTACATTCTTCAATTTCGATTCATAAATCATTAATTATACGCACTACCTTCACACTGATACACAATCATCTTCATACAAAATCAATTACACATTCTGAAATTAACATATTGGAATTCAAGTAAAGCTTTAGCAGGTGTTATCTTCCTAAAGATTACTACATTCATGAATTATATTCATTCGTATTCTATGATGAATTATCACATCAAACCACCGAAATTATCATTCATTACTTTTGAAATCAACAACACCTATTCGTCAACCATTAGATCCGTTGACGATTACAGTTAGCGTTTAATCATCTAAAAATAAAATTTCTTGAAACCATTGATAACCGATGATTCAAATATAGATGCATTAAATGCAGAGGAAACATTGTAGAAGGTCTTAAGGGCTACAAGTTTGATGATAAAGAATGGTATAAGCTCAGATTTGGGACTGGAAAACGGATTGAGCAAAGTATGAAGGAGGCTGTGGATAAATCACAAAAACTAAACCTGCCTTCAAAGAATCCAAATGATTCAGTATCTGCAGAGGTCATTAACGAATACCATGCTCCTGACTCTAAACCTTTACGGACAAATCTTCTTTATCATCCTTCGATCTTAGAAATTCTAAGATATCACTGTATCTTTCGTTATAAATATCCTCTATATTTATGAAGATATCTTTATAACGATTCTTGTCCGCAATTAATTATCTCTTTGCAATAACTTTATTACATCATAAAGGAAACTATATTAGTTTCTATATTCTAAAAAAATTCAAGTTTAAAATGTTTTGAAGAAGTGTTGAGAATTGAAGCATGAGTTAGTATAATATAATGACGTCAGGCCAACGTGATTATATTACAGTAAGTCATGCTAAATTTTTAATGGAAGATGATGATTCATAGACTTTATAATCATCATTTGCCATGTTACACGACTCTTACATTCTATATAATCTCTAAACATATCAAGAACATATATTCTTGATAGTTTTATCTGGTAATTTGACAAATCAAGATCGTACTATTGCTTTCTTAGAACATTAAATATGTTCATTCGAAACTTCATACCTACAAATTCTGGACCATTACTCGCTTTACTTAGAGTCGAGAGGAGAATAAAAAGGCAAAGAGCTCCGACATATAAGGGAAAATATAAAGCCCGATAACAACACTGAAATTACAAACCGTGTATATCAATGCGTATAGCAATATAAAGACACGGGAGAACAAAAAACACAATAATTCCTAGAGCATAATAGAAGTAAACAGACTCCTCTGGTGGGAGTTGGAAAAGAAGGAAGATTGTGGCGATAACCAATATAAGGTCAAGAACAAGAACTGGATTGAGCATATTAACAAATCTTTTGGAAATATGAATTGAGGAAAGAAAGTATAGAAGTGGTGAAGATAATGAAAAGGAAGAAGCTAATTTATAGCGAAATTCCAGACACAGCAATCGAGGCAATTCACCGCATTTAATTAAAGAAAATCCTAATTTCCTTAATTACCGGAGAATCAAATCCTATAGACTACGAAGATTTCCTCTAATTCCTTGAATCCCGGAAATCAATCGTGACTACGTCAAAAGTTAAAGCGAACATTTAATTTCCTCATTTCAATCTTTTGCGATAGCTTCGTTTATACTCTTTCTATAATCGAATCGTTTTATCCACATTATTCAAAGGTGATAAAACTCTATTTTTTAACTCATATTCATCATTACAATATCCATGTTGTAAACAATGATGATCTCTATCAAATTTCATGATTATGATTTTCATGAACTCCTCTCTATTTTGTCTACCCTAATATTATGGCATAAACGCTCAAGGTTTAAATAAGCTCACTATTATTCATTTCATGTGTATTGAAATGCCTACATAGTGTCATCATCTCCTTCTGAGGAAACCTAATCAATGACACTCTTGTTAAATCCTTTAGATAACCTCCGTATTAATAATAAAATGCACTTCGTAGAATTTATGGATCGTAAGATTTAAACGCTAGAAACAAAACAATATCCTATTAGTTGGAATTCACGAAAGGCCCCGAGCATACCTGGGAACGTAAAGACCAAATAAAACGAAAATATCCTCACCTGTTTACAAACAATGCCGACTGATGGCAACAACTAAATTTCGGGACGAAATTTCTATTAACAGGGGGATACTGTGACAACCCGTAAATTTTCGACAAAATTTAAACAAATATCTTTATATGATTTCATTTAACCTCGACTAATTCCGACGAGTCACGAATAATTATTTGTAAATAATTACGCATTAATTTGATATATTAATATTATTATTATTAATATCCTTTTTAAACAAGATATCAATAATTAATATCTTTATTATCAGTATTGTTATTATGAATAAAAAAAATATTGACAAATATTCTTGGAAAAGTAGTAAATATATTTGTGTATTTTAAAAAAAAAATATAAAAAAAATCCTTAAAATAAATGATTTTTTTAATAAAATAAATAAATAAATAAATTACTTTTTAATCAAAAATTATAATGGAAAACTACTTTTATTATTTTATTTTGTGCATTATCCCATGACCTAACATTTAATACTTTTGAATTTTAAAATCCCATTAAAAATTAAAATATTTCTTTTTCTTTTAATTATTTTATTCTTTTTACCTAATTTTTTCAAGTATAAATACCCCTCATTTCTCATTCAAACTCACACCAAAATTTCTCTCATTCTCTCTTTGAAGAATTACTACTAGTAAGTATTTTTTTCTTACTTTTTACTTTTTACTTTTTACTTTTTACTATTTACTTCGGTTTATTATTTTTTTACCGAAACATGTAAATAATGTTATAAATTATATGCAATTAAAATTAAAATAAATAACATGTTATAATTAGTAATATATGTTACTAAAAATTATAAAAGTATTTTTATGAATTAATATATAGGATTTATAATTAAAATCGAATTAATGAATATATATGTATATACGCACCTAACGTGAAGGTTATAATTAAAGATAGCGTACAAAGACTACAAACATCACCGCTACTTGTGGCCTAGGGTGATCCTTGTTACCATTATGGGACGCTTGTGGATCTCAAATGCCAAGACTTAGATTCTGGTCAAGAGATCCTGGGCCTCTCGGTAACAATAGATCATTCGAGTGACTTGCATGTTAGCGACGAAGTTTGGGCGAGATTGTACAACATCTTTGTTAAGAATTATAACCCGAACATTCTTAAACTAGAAGCTTACTATAAGTGAAAGTTTTTCATAAATAGTAGGTTTTCAAAAATAGAAACTTTTGAGAAATAGGAACTTTTCTCGAAAATCGTCACTGTCAATATAGTTGCTATATTAATAAACATACTTTATGTCAAGTTAGACATTAACTAATCAAACGTTATACCTCAAGGTTGATATCCAGATCACTTACTTGTTTACTTTCCTTCTTGCGTGAAATACTTCAACTGCTATTTAAGGTGAGTTCATCTGCTCCCTTTTTATATATTTTTGGGCTGAGAATACATGCGCTACTTTTATAATTATTTTTATGAAATGAATACAAATACTAAAACTGATTTTTCGTGAGTTTTCGTATGCTCCCTTTTACTCTTTACGTTTTTGGGCTGAGAATACATGCGCTACTTTTATAACTGTTTTTATGAAATGAATACAAATACTAAAACTGATTTTTCGTGAGTTCATCTGCTCCCTTTTTATCTATATTTTTGGGCTGAGAAAACATGCGCAACTTTTATAACTGTTTTACACGTATCAACTATTAAACTGTAATATGTTGGGCTATGACCAGCAAGTCCCCAACCGACAAGTATAAACGATAACTTGTTACGGGGCAAACTTGAAAGTCTAGTCTAAATACAAGTACCAACTATTAAACTGTGATATGTTGGGCTATGACCAGCAAGTCCCCAACCGACAAGTATAAACGATAACTTGTTACGGGAAAAACTTGAAAGTCTAGTCTAAATATCAGTACCAACTGTTAAACTATGCTATACCCGGCTATGTCCGACTAAGTCCCTACAGTGATATTTTTAATTGCTGCGGCATTCTTAATTATTGGGGATAGGCCTATCGGGAGTAACGTCCCCAATACATTTGACTAAGTCTTTGTATTACTTGATAATGAAATTAAATGACAAGGACAAAACAACTTGTCACGGGGCAAACAACGTTTAGTCTAAATATCACGCACTGGCATAACTTTTTGATCCTGCGGGAGATCAACTTTTGGATCTTGCGAGATCTACTTTACAAACTAAATCTTGTGGTCTAATACTATTACTGAAATCATTATTTATGACAAACCTATGAACTCACTCAACCTCGTGTTGACTTTTTAAGCATGTTTATTCTCAGGTACTTAAATATTGCTTCCGCTGTATATCTGCTGCTTTGATGATGATTGCTTGCCATGCTTCTATTTATCTTCCGCTGCAAAACTCAATAAATTGTCTCATATAGAGTCGTTCTCGTTTATACAACTGTAATTTGATATAATTAGTCACAAATACCCTAGGCCCTATTTGGGGGTGTGACAATATGATATGTCAAAACCTTGTATACGTGTCCCGATATTTAAAGTGCGTAAAAATAAATAACAAAAATTAAATGACGATAAATAAAGTGCGTAAAGTAAATAACAGAAATTAAATGACGATAAATAAAATTGCGAGAATTAAAATTGCGATAAATAAAATGTGATAAATAAATTGCGATAAATAAAAGGTAATACGGAATTAACAGTTAGCTAGGAACAGTTAGCGTGGATTCTTAACAAATTTTCTCATAGTTAATTTGTTTGTTTCTAACAAATTTTATTTTGTCCAATGTTTTCTTCATTATGCCACTTGTTGGATTCTGATAAATCAAAATCCAAATATGAATTTGAATAAAAATGGTTATTCTGCGGTGAACGGATACATATATCTGCGGATGTAAGTAGGATAGTAAATGACTGTTGAATCAGATTCGAAGAATGTACAATGTAACTTATTAATATGATATCTGAATATTCCTCGAGTATTACCTACCCGTTAAAATATTTTTACCATTAACAGTTTGTACAAAAGAATTTTTAATTACAATCTTTTTGAAAACATATATACGTATATATTTTCTTCAGATGTAATCATGGATTTAATGAGTTAATATGATATTAAACTCATTTGGTTTACGTTTAGAACTAGAGTACATAATCTCTAAAACATTAGAGGTTACATAACTATCATGTCGAACGAAGATAAATGATGTAGAACGTCATGTAGAACGATGATTATTCTCGAGGTACAGAATGAGATGTTGAGGCATGTGATGTTGAAACTTGGGTTGTTGGTGGTACTGTTGGTGCCGGTGATGTTGTTGAAGCTGGTAAATTTTGCACCATATTCTCCAAATTTATTTTTCGAGCGCGAAGTTCGTTGACTTCTTCTATTATTCCAGTATGATTGTCGGTTGGAACGAGCGGATGAATAAGATCTAGAATTCGAGATAGTATATAATCATGACGAGGTACTCTAGAAATGAGAGAGAAAATGGTGTTTCAGACAGATTCGCCGATAAGTGCTTCGGGTTCTTCACCAAGAGATGAATTCGGTTGATGGAAGGGATCGCCTTCTTCGTGTCACCATTGATTAAGTCGACTACGAACCCATCAGATGAATTGGGGATGGTTGATTGGTTGATTCATTCTGGTGACGCTGCCTTCGGAGCTTAGGTGAACATCCAAGTCGGAATAGCTGTCGGAATGACTATCGGAATAGTTATCGAAATCTGAGGGACACGAACTGGTTGAGGGATTCATCTCGTACGATTAGATGAAGGATTTTCGATAAGAAACAGATTATAGGATGTAGATAGTACCCTGCTATACATAATTTACATATGCATATATAATACTAAAATCCCATAAGTTACGGAGAAATCTACGGAAGCTGTCAGGCAAAGGTAACAATAACAGATACGCTAAGATATGAATTTATCTATTCACAGTCTATGCAATAGAGGCAGTAAGACGTGTCTAGACTTTAAGGATGATAAGTAAATAATTTTTGACACTAAATGATAAGCAAAACTTTTGACATGCAGACACGGTCGAAGTACAGACTCACTAATGCATCTAAACAACTAATAGTTAGACACACTAATTCAAGACCTAGTTCGCTAAGACCACCGCTCTGATACCACATGTCATCCCCCGTCCTAATCCATCTGGACGAAGTCACCAACATCTGGTCCCATTGCGATGATCGACTCCAAATAATGACTTTAAAATGAGCAAATGCACAGCTGTGACCACCCGGAAATTTCTGACCAAATTTAAACTTTAATCTTTATATTATTCCGACACGATAAGCAAAGTTTGTTAAGTTAAATCTCAAGAATTTTAAACTGTGTTCATACATTCATTATACCTCGACCAAATTTCGACGATTCACGAACCGTTATATATAAATAGATATGTATATGTATATATATATTATAACTTGAGAATATTAATAAAGTATTAAACGTATAATACTTTACACGAACGTATTTGTTTCAATATGATTTTCGACAAAAAAAAATATATTAAATGATTGAATTATCAGAAACATTGAATTATGATTACAGGTCTCTGTTGAGAGGTCCACTATGATTTGAGAAAATCTATTCCTCTTAACGATATTCAGAATAATTTGTAAAGCTATTTATAAATAAAAACAAAAAGTGTCATTTACGAAAGTTAGACAAAAGTTAGTGGAGAATTGGTTTCCATAATATTCTATTAATCTATTTTCAAACGTACAAAGACGTTTTCAGTTTAAAAAGAATTTTATTATTAAAACATATATAACTTTTATAAATATCTAGAATCACTTTTGACAACTCATTACTTAACCATTATAATAAATATAACGATATTTATATTTTATTTCATTAAATATATATAACGATTTAAATTAATATTATATATATTTATACGCGTATTATACATACATAGTTTTTTATACTTTTACTATACTTTAACTTTACCTTTACTTTTACTTTTACTTTACTTTACTTTAACTTTAATAATTCACTTTAATAATTCATACTTTAATAATTCACTTTAATAATTCATACTTTAATAATTCACTTTAATAATTCATAATTTAATAATTCACTTTAATAATTCTTACTTTAATAATTCACTTTAATAATTCTTACTTTAATAATTCAAAAATCTATTATAAATAGAATTCAATAGGTTTCATTATTTCATAGAAACTTGAAAATATATTTATCTAAACTCTCTCAATCGATTTATATATATATATATATATATATTTGCTCTGTATTATTTCATGATATTATTAGTATACATAAAATATTACGACAGAGTGCTGTCCGAGTGATTTCAAAATAGTTTTTTTGAATGATTCGAAGCTAAGGAAATTATGGGTTATAGCTATGGAGGTGATGGGTATGGTTCATGGGTATGCTCGTGAGGTCAATCTAGTATTTATCATCTCCGTTGCGTCGATGTACTTTCCTGCAATATTGAATCTCAATATTGATACGTTCGTGAATCCGAGGCCAACCTTGCACTTGTTAAATGACGTTATATGTATTTTTACTACGAAATACAGTATTATGAGTTTCATTTGCTCCCTTTTATATATATTTTTGGGACTGAGAATACATGCGCTGTTTTTATAAATGTTTTACGAAATAGGCACAAGTACTAAAACTAATTCTACGTGGGTTTAAACCAAAAATATACCCTTAGCTTGGTAACATTAAACTACTTGTCTATGTACGGTAGGCGCGAATCCTAAAGATAGATCTATTGGGCCTGACAAACCCCATCCTGACTATGGGATGCTTTAGTACTTCGAGGTTATTTTAAACACACCTGATCTGGTGTACTTCAGAGGATAAAACATGAACGTTAAGGCTTGTTACCGGGTGCCTACAACTTATAGAATACTTTTATACACTTGCGAGTGTACATATATTTATAAACGGAAATCTTGTGGTCTATTAATATGTTGAAATGATTGTTATGATAAACCTATGAACTCACCAACCTTTTGGTTGACACTTTAAAGCATGTTTATTCTCAGGTATTAAAGAAATCTTCCGCTGTGCATTAGCTCATTTTAAGGATATTACTTGGAGTCATTCATGGCATATTTTGAAAGACGTTGCATTCGAGTCATTGAGTTCATCAAGATTATTATTAAGCCAATTATAGTTGGATGTATTATGAAATGGTGTGCATACCGTCAACTTTCATTGTAAAGAAAGTTTGTCTTTTAAAAACGAATGCAATGTTTGTAAAATGTATCATATAGAGGTCACATACCTCGCGATGTAATCAACTATTGTGAATCGTTTATAATGTATATGAACGGGTCCTTTCAACAGCGAAAGGTTTCTTTCATACCTGAGAATAAACATGCTTTAAAGTGTCAACCAAAAAGTTGGTGAGTTCATAGGTTTATCATAAAACAATAAAATTCATCATTTTGATAGACCACAAGATTTAAATCCTGCATGGTACAAATGGGCCCGAATCCTATACCCACCTGTAATGTACATGCGATATCTTTTAATTACAGTACACCTTTCTCGTGTACGCAACCATTTTTCATAAATCTTAGTAGCCGTACACATATCTCGTGTACAAAATATCATACACATAACCTGTGTATAAAAATTATTCTCTCGATACATAACATTCACTTCAATTGGTGGCAATTATCATGTCCACATAATTCAATGGTGGCAATTATCATGTCCACATAATTCAATGGTGGCAATGAATAGATAAAACGATTTGATTACTCGAAGCGTACGAATGAAGCTATCACTAAATAGTGAAATGAGATAGACAAGTTTCATCATAACTTTTTACTAGTCATGGTTGAATTTCGGAATTCAAGGGATTTACAGAAAATCTTCGTGATCTGATTAAGATTTGATTCTTCGGTGATTAAAGAATTTAGAATCTCTTTAATTAAATGCGGTAATCTGTCTCGATTGCTACGTCGGATTCTTTCATTATAAATTTATCTTTTTCCGTTACATTATTTTTCCACCGCTCCCATTTTCTATACTTTAATTCATATCTCCAATCATCAGTCAATATGCTTCATCCAGTTTTAATTCTGGATAAAATCCTGACTTTCATATCAGTCATTCTCCTTTTTCATCTACCACCGTAGGAATCTGTTTACTTCTACTATTACCTTGGGGTGATACTATTCTTAATTCTATCGTGTCTTTATATTGCTATTCGTATCAATATCCACAGTTTGTAACCTCCGTGTTGTTATTGGGCTTTATATTTTCTCTTATATTTTGGAGCTTTTTGTCTTTTTATTCTCTTCTCCACCTCTAGTAAAGCGAGTAATGGTCCAGAATTCATAGGTATGGAGTTTCGAATGAATATAATATTCTAAGTAGAGAGAAACGTAATAGCACGATTTTATTTGTTAAATTACAAGAATCACAAAAGATAGAACTATCAAGAATATATGTTCTTGATATGTTTAGAGTTTAGATAGAATGTAAGAGTCATGTAATATGGCACCTAATGACGTTATGGTCTGTGAATCATCAAGTTCCATTAGAAACTCAACATGACTTACTGTAATATAATCACGTTGATCAAGTGTCATTATATTATACTAACTCATGCATCAGTTTCCAACACTACTTCAAAATCACTCATAATTCAAATTCGAATTTTAAAGAAATTTAGAAACTAAAGTAGTTTCCTTTATGATGTAATATAGATAGCACGAAGAGATAAATAATTTCGGACGAGAATATTTATGAAAATATCTTCAGAAATTTCGAAGATATTTATGATGATATTTTGGAATTTCTAAGTTCGATGGTTGATGAAGAAAGATTTTCCACAAGATTTTAACATGATTACGGAGCAAGATATTCGTTGAAGGTTTCATCGGATCCAGAATTACCTGGATTCTTTGAATATATGGTATGGTCCTTGTATTTGGCCTTGGTCTCCTTCATGGTTTGCTCAATCTATTTTTCAGTACCAAATTTTCTATCGAGCGTTCCTAACACTCCTTTCTTTATCATCAAACTTTTGGCCGTTTAGACCATCTACAATTTTTCTGTTTCCTCTGCATTTAATTCTACGATATCTGAATCATCGGTTATCAATTCAAGGTGGTTTCAGGAGAATTGTATTTTTAGATGATTAAACGCTGATGGTAATATGGTGGAATATAAAAGGTTCCCCGGTAACAATAAATGAGCACACATATATATTAAAGTTATAATAAGATTGTTTCGAACAAGAAGTCTAAGTTGATTTATTGGAGCTGTGACAAAATTGGCTAATTTTGAAAAGGTATGTAAAGTTATCTTCGGTAATAACAACGCCAAAGGAGCTAGCACAGATACGTGTTAAACGTTTACCTAGTTTCTGAGAGTTTTCAGGTACATAACTATATGCATCTATCTCTTCTTTCGTAGATGGAGTGCGGTTGGTTCATCCTCTCGATTGAGGTGTTTTCAAGAATCATGAAAGGTTTGAACGCAGATTTTAATCGTCAAGATACAAACGAGGTTTAAGATGAAATCAAGTGGCAAATTTGAAGAATTGTTTAGTCCCATATGTTATAATCAATATTTTAATTCATTTTAATTGTCCAATGTTGGTAGTCTACAGTTAATAGTCCACAGTTAGTAATTCAATAATTCATATATAGTTTAATATATAATATTCGAATTAATTAATACGTGTCGTGACCCGTTATATACATGTCTCAGACTCGATCACAACTCAAAGTATATATATGTATATTATTTAAGAATCAACCTCAACCCTGTATAGCGAACTCGAACATTACAGCATATAGAGTGTCTATGGTTATTCCAAATAATATATATAGATGTGTCGATATGATATGTCAAAACATTGTACACGTGTCCCGACATTTAAAGTGCGTAAAATAAATAACAGAAATTAAATGACGATAAATAAAATTGAGAGAATTTAAATTGCGATAAATAAATTGCGATAACTAAATTGCGATAAATAAAATGTAATACGAAATTAACAGTTAGCTAGGAACAGTTAGCTAGGAATAGTTAGCGTGGATTCTTAACAAAATTTCTGATAATTAATTTGTTTGTTTCTAACAAATTTTATTTTGTCCAATGTTTTCTTCATTATGCCACTTGTTGGATTCTGATAGATCAAAATCCAAATATAAAATTGAATGAAAATGATTATTCTGTGATGAACGGATTCGTATATCTGTGGATGTAAGTAGGATAGTAAATGACTGTTGAATCAGATTCAAAGAATGTACAGTGTAACTTATTAATGTGAAATCTTAAATATTCCTCGGGTATTACCTACCCGTTAAAATATTTTCATCATTAACAGTTTGTACGAAAGAATTTTTAATCACAATCTTTATGAAAATATATATACATATATATTTTCTTCAGATGTAATCATGGATTTAATGAGTTAATATAATATTAATCTCATCTGATTTACCGTTAGAACTAGAATACATAATCTCTAAAACATTAGAGATTACATAATCGCCATGAAGAACGAAGATAATTGATGTAGAACGATACGTAGAACGATGATTATACTCCAGGTATAGACTGCGATGTCGAGACGTGTGATGCGGATATTGTTGTTGGTGGTACTGGTACTGTTGGTGCTGATGTTGGTGGTACTGTTGATGTCAGTGTTGCTGCTAAAGCTGGTAAGTTTTGCGCCATATTCTCTAAATTTATTACTAGCACGCGAAGCTCGTTGACTTCTTCCATTACTCCAGGACGATTGTCGGTCGGAACGAGCGGATGAATAAGATTTAGGATTTTAGATAGACTATAATCATGGCGAGATACTCTGAAAATGAGTGTGAAAATGGTGTTTCGAATGGGTTCGCCGGTAAGTGCTTCATATTTTTTCACCAAGAGATGAATTCGGTTGGTGGAACGGATCGCCTTCTACTCGTCTTCATTGATTAGGTCGACTACGAACCCATCAGATGAATTGGGAATGGATGATTGGTTGATTCATTCTGGTAACGCTGCTTTCGGAACTTAGGTGAACATCCATGTCGGAATAGCTGTCGGATTTCGAAGAACTTGAACTAGTGGCGAGTTCCATTTAGTACGATTGAATAACGGATTTTCCGATGTGAAATAGATTATAGGATGTAGATTAGTACCCTGCAATACATGATTTACATATGCATATATAATACTAAAATCCCATAAGTTACGGAGAAATCTACGGAAGCTGTCAGGTAAAGGTAACAATACCAGATACGCTAAGATATGAATTTATCTATACACTGTCTATGCAATAGAGGCAGTAAGACGTGTCTAGACTTTAAGGATGATAAGCAAATAATTTTCGACACTAAATGATAAGCAAAACTTTTGACATGCAGACACGGTCGAAGTCCAGTCCCACTAATGCATCTAAACAACTATCAGTTAGACACACTAATGCAAGACCTGGTTCGCTAAGACCACCGCTCTGATACCACCTATAACGACCCGTCCTAATCCATCTGGACGAATACATTACATTTGGTTACATCGCGAGGTACTTGACCTCTATATGATACATTTTGCAAACATTGCATTCGTTTTTAAAAGACAAACTTTCATTATAATAAAAGTTGACGGCATTCATACCATTTCATAATACATCCAACTATAATTGACTTAATAATAATCTTGATGAACTCGACGACTCGAATGCAACGTCTTTTGAAATATGTCATGAATGACTCCAAGTAATATCTCTAATATGAGCAAATGCACAGCGGAAGATTTCTTTAATACCTGAGAATAAACATGTTTTCAAGTGTCAATCAAAAAGGTTGGTGAGTTCATTAATTTATCATAAATAATCATTTCATAATTTTAATAGACCACAAGATTTCATATTTACATTTCTCATAAACATACGTCCCATGCATAGAGACTAAAATCATTCATATTGATTGAACACCTGGTAACCGACATTAACAAGATGCATATAAGAATATCCCCTATCATTCTGGGACATCCATCGGACATGATAAAAACGAATTCGAAGTACTAAAGCATCCGGTACTTTGGATGGGGTTTGTTAGGCCCAATAGATCTATCTTTAGGATTCGCGTCAATTAGTAGATCGGTTTACTAATTCTTAGGCTACCAAGCAAAAGGGGCATATTCGGCTTCGATCATTCAACCATATAATGTAGTTTTGATTACTTGTGTCTATTTCGTAAAACATTTATAAAAGCGCATGTATTCTCAGTCTCAAAAATATATATTGCAAAAACATTTAAAAAGGGAGTAATGAAACTCACCATACGATATTTTGTAGTAAAAATATACATACGACAGAACCGAACAATGTAGGGTTGGCCTTGGATTCATGAACCTATATCATGTATATATATTAACACATCTCACATTTAATCGACTAAGTTTATTTATATTATATAATGTATTAAGATTAATATCTTTATATATATATATATATATATATATATATATATATACATATATATATATATATATATATATATATATATATATATATATTTATATTTATATATAGGATTATATTAAGATATGTTTTTATATAACTACTACTTTATTTGATAAAATAATATTTATAATAGAATGTTGTAATATTTTTATAAAAAATAAGGATACTAATAATAATAATAAATAATAGTAGTGTTAGTAAAAATGATGCTAATAATAAATAAAAATCTTGATAATAATAATAATAATAATAATAATAATAATAACAATAATAATAATAAAGTCACTAATATTGATAATAATACCTAATACTAATACTGAGTAATAATAATAATAATACTAATTATGATAATAATGATAAAAATAATAATTTACTAATAATGTTAATCTTAATAAGTTGACAATAATAATAATAATAATAATAATAATAATAATAATGATAATAATAATAATAATACTACCTTAAGTATATTGTAGCTTCCATGGTTGATTAAACAAAAAAAAATGTCACTGCCCAGATTCGAACCCATGACCTCTTGTTTCAACTAGCATCTTACTAACCATTTTATCTATCTGTTATTTTCTGTTATAGTTCGTCCCTTAAACCCTTTAACCATTTTTCTGTCTATTTTCCTCTTCCTAATCCAATCATCCTTATCATCTAATGAATCACCATCATATTAAAACAGTATTATCATCATAACTTCATTATCATCTCCATATCATCTAAACTGTATCAAGTGTGTGTGTGTGTGTGTGTGTGATGGGTTTTCGGCCCAAGAGGAATTTCATAAGATTTCACTAGTCCACATTAACTTAGTTTGGCCCAACAACAAGCTTGTCCTCGGCCCATCAACCAAATAAGTTTACACGGCCCGACTGAATAAGATAGATTTTTGGCCCAATAAAATTACACGGCCCAACACAAGAAATGGTACATGCTTATGATTTTTAAAATTCGAAACAGGTAACCAGAGGTCTCCATCATCTAATACTTTCATCATCAACATAACCCAATCTCAGTTACATCATCACATCACTCATCGTCATAATTCATGTATTGCGTATTTTTATAACCAAATCATCATCATTGTTATAACCGTAATATTATCACTTACGTCATCAATATCATTATCTACACATCATCACATCATCATCGTCCTATATCATTCACCTTCATAAATCTTCATCAACTCCTCGACCCAACTACTAACCCTATTACGGCCCAAAGTATTAATCGAACCCCGGCCAAATACTCACAATTCACGGTTCAATAACTAAAATATGGGAGTTATTAGATTGGTCCTAGTAATTCGCCAAAGTAATCGGCCCAATTTCTAGTAACAAGTTCACGTTCCTAATTTCTCAAACATATTCACGACCCAATATAAATTTGCAGTTTAAAAACTAATTTCGTCCAGCTATTTGAATTGATTCAAAAATTGGTTTCTATCTTTTGTCTTACCATCTTCTTCTCATCATGAAATATAAAAAGAATGAGATGTAAACCCACTTGGTCGGCCATGAAGTATTCCCTTTTGTCCCATATACATATTTTAGAATGCTTTATATAGGAATTAATAATTTAGTATAATCATAACATGTTCCACTACTATCCCTTTTAGTTCAAAGTCGGCATTTATAAAAACAGAAAAGTGAGCTGCTGTAGCAGCGTACTAAGATAATTCCATGGTGTTGGGTTGTTAACTGCCTAAACCGAAAAATAGAAGAATGTTGTAGTTGGTGTTTGGTTTTACTAATTATTAATGATGGTGGTGATTGAAAAAAAATAAATAATGGTGGTTTGGCTCTTGGTAGTAAACAGGAGAAAGCAAGAAAGGTGACAACATGGGTTTAGTGTGGCGGTTGTGCAAGGTGATCAAGGATATTAAGTGGTGGCGGTTTATGAATTTGGTGATGATCTTGGAAGTGAACCACAAAGAGGATGGTGAAGGTGATATAGTGATCGTGGATGGTGCGTTTAATGATGGTCTAGTGAAGTGGCGATATTGGGTGGTGTTGGGTGGTTCTTGGCTACAAGAATAGTAGTGTTTTAGTGTGGTTTTGAAGGCTATTTAACGAAACAGAAGGAAATGGATAGATACGAAAAATAATTAAATAACTAAATAAATAAAAATGATGACCGTGGGTCTCGATGATTGCAGGTTGCTGTGGTGTGTTCTTCGACGGTAGTAACTAGTGTTGTACAATCATATTATTAATTAGAAGATATTTGCAAGTAGGAAGGTGATAATATGGGATGATGGTTTAATCAAGGGTGGTTGTGATGGTGGGTAGGTTATGATTGTTCACGGTTACAGAACATTAGCTGTGTTCTTTGTTTTGGATTTTATCAAATATGAATTTAGAAGTAGGAATTTGCATGTGATGTTGGTGTATGGGTTTGGTTGAAGATGGTGATGTGATTCATTGTGGTGTTCAAAAGTAGTTGTAGTAACATGTTGTGATGAAATAAAGAAGTAAAAGCAATTCATTTTATATTATTGTTTTGCACTGACACCTCCCTCTTTTTCTCTATCTGATTGATAAAAGCTCACGGGAATACAGGAACATGAGAAAAGAAAATAAAGTCTGATTGAGATAGCTAACAAATTTTGGATTGTAACTGTGATTGATTCCTAATTTGTGCGAGATTGAAGACAGGAAAAACAAATTACGTACCATTTGAAAGATACATCTAACAGATTCTGTGATTCTTTTATATGATTTATAGAATTATTATTAAATTAATATTAATAATTAATAAGTATATTATTAATATTAATAATAATATTAATTAGTAATAATTATATTAATAATACAGAAAAAAATAGAAACACTAATAATAATAATAATAATAGAATTTACTTATTTTATAAAAAAACAAAAGATTGTATTATTTTCAAAAATAATCATAATGATATTAATTTATAATAATAATAATTGTTAATAATAATATCTTAATACTAATCATAATATCTAAAATTAAAATTTTATTATTATTTATAATGATATTAATAATAATATCAATAATTTTTATTATTAAATTTATTAATAACCCTACTTATAATAATATCAATAATACTTGTACATATCAAATTTCATATATTTATATATATTTTATTTCAAAATAATAGTATAGATCATACAAATATTACTGTTAATATTAATAGTTATAATGAAAGTAATAATAACATTCTTAATATAATATTTTTGTTTTATTTTATAATTACATTTAATATTACAATTTATTAGTTATGTAATAACATACAATTAATATTTAATTACAATACATATACTAATAATAATATCAGTGTTGTAAAAGTCGGCCGACTTGGCTGACGCGTCGGCCGATGCGTCGTTTTTTTGGGTTCTCCGTCCTGTTTTTCTGAAAACGACTCAAAAGGCGGTCAAAGCTAAAAGTTCGGTCAAAGTTTGTCAAAGACGGTCAAAGTTGGTCAAAAACGGTCAAAATCAGTCAAATTTTCGTCAAGATGTGATATGTTTCTAAAATTAGGGTTTGTTTTCATTTTTTGGGCCGCCCTTTTCTCTGTGTCCTTACTGATTATGTACTCAGTAACATTAATTGAGTTTAAAGTTTGATTGTATTTAAATTCAAGTTCTTATTTAAGAAATATATGGTATAGCATCAACTATTTTATACATATATAAATACATATTCAAGAAATTATTAATAAAGTCAACGTTGGTCAACGACCGATGCGTCACCGACGCATCCCCGACTCGGCCGACGCGTCCTTTTTAGGTCTCGACTGATGCGTCCCCGACTCGCGACTTTTACAACCTTGAATAATATTAACATTCTGTTTAATAATATCATTGATAATATTGCTTAATAATAATACTAGTAATGATAATAATATATTAATATATTCAACTTGCAATTAAGTTTAATATATTACCATTTATTATATAATATCTATAATATTAAATCTATAATATTTATTAATTTTATATATATATATATATATATTACATTTTTATTTATACATCGTTGTTTGTGAATCGTCGTGAATAGTTAAAAGTTAAATGAGTATATTAAAACAGTTCAAAAATTTTGAGACTCAATATTACCAAGCTTTGCTTATCGTATCGAAATCATATTGAGATCAAGTTTAAATTTGGTCGAAAATTTCCGGTCGTCACAAATTACTCTTTACTAAAGATAAAAAAAAAAAAAAAAGGATTAGCAGCAACACAAAAAATAAAAAATACAAATTTGAAAAACAATCAGATCGGAATTACAAAAACGCACCAGATCTGAAAATAAAAACGCACTAGATGAAAAATACAAAAATACATTCAGATCAGAAAATACAATATAAATAAGATCTAAGAAAATACAAATTACACATTTAGATCCAGATCTAAAAAAAGGCATATCTGAAAGCAGAGTAAGCAGCGGTTCAAATGAAGAGTATAGTCGTCGACCACCATCTAGCAACCGCAGCAATCCAAATCCGACCAAAACGATGTTGACCACCAACTATCACCAAATTAACCCCGTCATCCAGCATGTGCCATCAATCAGCACATCCCGACATTCGGCTAAAAACATACAATAACAGTTGGTGGCGAAAAAGAGAAGTGGTGGTTTTCCGAAAAAAGTGAACGAGAAAGGCTATAAGGATCGGTGGTTAAACGGTGGTGTGACGGATTCGTAAAAATGGTGGTCTTGGCAGCCCTAATTGTGTGAGAGAGATGAGATAACTTTTTAGATCAAGGCTTTTTTGGGAGTATTTGTGGGGAGAGAGATGTTTTTAGATCTGGGTTGGCTGCCGTTTGAGGAGGAAGGGATGGAATAAGTTTGGTCTCACAAGTAAAAGTAAATCAAATTAAATAAAACCAAGAATAAACGTTTCTTTATTTCATTTGACCCATGTTCACTAACCACATATTCACATACTTCACCAATTTACTAGCAAGCATGCTTCACGTACAACTCTATAGTTTCTATAGTTTTGTTGCTTCACCAACCAAAACAATTGTACTTTTTTTTACGGTTGACCAAGTTACACATTTTTAAGAATATATTTCAAAAGAAGCAGCACTACCTTAAATTAATAATTTAACAAACCTTTAAATTATTGTAATTCATATCATCATACTTCATATTAACATTAACATTAACATTAAATCTCAAAATTTTCCTTTCAATAAAAAAATACATCATTAAAAAATGTTCTCTCTTCTCTCCTTCTCTCTCTTGCATACATCTGACTTCCGGTAAACATTCCGGCAATTAATCTTACAATCGTTTGTTCTTTTTATTATTTTAATTTTAATTCAGTTCTAGTACAATGTTCAACATACCTACATCACCTTTCACCCCTAATCAACCTACTGCAAACCGCCCTCATCGCTATACCCATACCTTGAACAACACCAACCACATCAAATATCAACCGGACAATGTAGGAATCTGGGTCAAGGTGGAAAAGAATCGAAGCAATCACTCTGAACAGACTCACACCAAGCAGACCCAAATAGGTGAAGACTTCCCTCATCTCAGCCGCCACCAATACAACCCTAAACCCCACCTAAACCCTAGATTAAATTCTGCAAGCAATATGATTTATCAAAGATTCAAACAACAGGAACAAGCCAGAAATCTTATTCACAATTTCGGTAACCCTACAACTTCCAACAAACCACCACAACCGTTAAACAAAAACATCACATCCTTCCTATTTTTTAACTTCCCTGAAACTTGGACCGCTGCCAACCTGTGGGGTCTTTTCAAAAAATACGGTGACCTTTTTGAAGTTTACATCCCAAAGACAAGATTAAAAAATGGTAAAAGATATGGTTTCGTACGGTTCAAGAATGTGCACAACCATCAGATTGATATGTTACTTCGTAAACTTAACTTGGTGGAGGCTGATGGTATGCTACTTGTTGCATACAAAGCTCACGATCGAAATCCTCCAAACACCCACAAAACCATAAACCAACACACCAAACAGAAAACTAATCAATCCCCTGCCTCGAAACCAACCTATATCCCAACCAACCTCACCGATGAACGCAATTACGCCGATGTCGTTTACAACAAAAAACAGACTGTGTCCTCGCTCCATACAAAAGAATTCTCTGTCAAAATACCCACTGATGAAAAACTCATTGATATTCTTGGTCATGCCGTAATCGGGAAAATAAAAGTTATCGAACACCTTGAATACTTCAATGAAATTTGCAAATCGGAAAATCTCCTCGGATTTGAATCAAAATATCTCGGTGGGAGAGATGTCATGCTCATCTATGAGGACAAAAGACTAGCACTTGAGATGCTAAGCTATAAGAAAAACCCTTTATGGAATTGGCTAGACGATATACAACCTTGGGACCCGGAGGAATATTCATCTTCGGGTCGACTTGTTTGGATCGACATCAAGGGGGTCCCTATTACTTGTTGGTCTGAAGTTACGTTCAACAAAATTGCAAGCTGTTGGGGTGAGGTCATCAAACTTGAAAATTGTTCCATTGAAGTTAAAGGTTCACAAGATCTATCTCTTGGCAAGGCACTAATCAAAACGAATTATCACGCTCTTATCAACGGTCTTGTCTACATTCATCACGACAATAAAATCACCCCTGCCTATGTGAACGAAAATAATTTGCAACCTATTGATTTCAACTCCACCGATAACGAATCTTCATGCTGGGACAATGATGATCATACCGAGGATTATATCTCTGATGAGGATTCGTGCATGGATGGTGATCAAAAAGACGATGACCAAGCCTCTCAACCGGAAAAACTAGACTCACCAGGTAATCCATCGGTTCAACATAACACCGGTGACACTTCGTTTTCTTCAAAAAAGATGAATGCTACCACCTTCCCAACCAACCATATTAATTGCCACCCAACTGAATTTAGCGAATCTCAAAGTCAAAACATTCATATTACCCAAGAGGATTCCCACGTTTCGGATACCCAACATGTTAACCACCTACACAGTCACCAAAAACCCTATCATAACTCCTCACCCAACTCCCCATGCCCCACCGTAACTCACATGCCCAATGCCAATGAACCAAATATCCCTATAAGCCCAATCCAAATCATAAATAACTTAATAGCTGAAAAGCCCATTGACTCTCATACCTCATCCTCACACGAGCCCAACAAGCAGACTATGGACCCGATCTGTGAATTAAATAAGCCTATTACCGAATTGAATTCACCGTCCGAATCTGTAGATGAGGATACCACAGCTTCGGCTTCACCCACAGATAATAACATCCAAGGAGATAATTCAAATGTTAACCCTAGCCAACTGCCTATAATCGAAGAAACCGATATCTTCTGCAACCCGTCTATTGCTACCAATAAATCAAAAGGTAAAGGATCAAAAAAATCTAAAGCCATGGGTAAAGCAAGTTCGAAAATCCTCAGTTACGATACCACATACTTTAAGAAGAAAGCTTACGACAACTTGGTACCAAGCCCTTCAAAGCCAATTACATATGCTAATCCACCTTCTGATCTCAACAAAAAAGGCTCTAGGTCAAAAATTTTATATGTTAAACAATGTGCTAGAAGCGGACAAAAGCTGAAACTGTCACAACTTTCTAGAAAGACGACATCATCTACTAGTAAAAAGCCATCGAGCAAAGGTGGGAACCGATCAAAATTGACCTCTTCCAACACTATCGACACCAATGAATTCGGCCAAGAGCTGGGAATTCGTTGGACCGCGGATCACTGACCTCCTATCATCCACTTCCTCTGTAAGTTTCTCAATGTCTTGTATTTCTCTTAATATTCGGGGTGTGGGACAATCGGGTAAAATAAAATGGCTTAAAAAAATATGCATTGAGGAAAATCCGATTATTCTAGGTCTACAAGAAACCAAATGTGCTCAATCTCCTGACTCCCTAATTGAATCGTTTTGGTATAATTCGAACTTTCAATTTGTACAAAAGGATGCAATCGGGGCATCAGGCGGTTTACTCTTAATTTAGGATCCAACCACTTTTTCTTTCGAACAAGCCCTAGAGGGGGAATTCTTTATCGCCATTAAAGGGACATGGGCGGGTTACAATTCTGACATTGTAATTGTAAATGTCTATGGCCCGCACTCCCACCAGAAAAAAATCAAATTTTGGGCAGGACTCACAAACCTAATCAATTACATCAATGTCCCTCACATCATTTTCGGTGACTTCAATGAAGTCAGATCCAAATCCGAACGTCTCAACTGTAATTTTAAACAAACATGGGCTGATAACTTCAATAACTTCATAAATAACTCGAATTTAATCGACCTTCCTTTAGGGGGAAAGAAGTTCACCCGTATCTGTATTAATAAAATGAAATTCAGTAAACTCGATCGATTCCTTATCTCTGAAAATATCCTAAATCTATGGCCAGACATCTCCTCCAAAACCCTTGATCGAGACCTCTCAGATCATTGCCCAATCATACTCAAAAATTCATTCATCGATTTCGGCCCTAAACCTACGCGCGTCTTCAACACTTGGCTAAACCTACCAAATGCTGATGATATCATAAAAGCCACATGGCTACTCCCCGTACCCGGTAACCGCCCAGACTGTATCTTTCGAAATAAATTAAAAAACGTTAAACTCGAACTTAAAAAATGTAGTCATCAATTAAACAACCTTGACAACGAAATCAAAATGCACTTGAACGCCTCCAATGAATGGGAAAAACTCGCGGAATCTAGACCTCTAACCGAAATCGAAAGAAAATCTTGGTTAAACGATAAAATGCAACACTTTGAAAAAGAAAAAAAGAAAACTAACATGCTCAAACAAAAAGCACGAATTAAATGGAACCTCGAGGGCGATGAAAACTCCAAATACTTTCACAACTACATTAAACGACGCATAAGCAAAAACAACATCCGTGGCATATCACTAAATGGATCATGGTCAGAAGAACCTAACACAATAAAAAACGAAGCTCTTAAATATTTCGAAACAATTTTCACATCCAAAAAGAGAAAAGGGATATGCCCGTTTGAAAATGAACCTAACCGCTCCTACATATCCCACACGGATAATCTCCTCCTTGAAGCCCGTTTTTCTGAAAATGAAATATGGGATGCACTTCATGGTTGTGACAGCTCAAAGGCCCCCGGTCCTGACGGCTTCAACATGAAATTCTTCAAGAAATACTGGTGGTTGATAAAAGACGATCTCATCAATGCCCTTGAATGGTTTTGGTGTAATTCTGAAATATCCAAAGGCTGCAATGCATCTTTTTTCACACTAATTCCTAAGAAAGCCAACCCAATTGGTTTCAACGAATATCGCCCAATATGTCTAATCGGTAGCTACTATAAAATCCTCACCAAAATTCTTGCAAACCGCATCTCAAAAGTTATCCACAAATTAATCGGAATTGAACAAACCGCTTTCCTGAAAGGTCAAAACATCTTAGATAGTGTCCTAATCGCAAATGAAATAATAGATGAACTCAAAAGGAAGAAACAAAAAGGCCTCATTTTCAAAGTTGATTTTGAAAAAGCCTTCGATTGCATATAATGGGACTTCCTCTTCGACACTATGAAATTCATGGGCTTCGGACCTAAATGGATCAGCTTTATTCGTGCTTGCCTCTCCTCGTCTTCCATCTCCATTCTCATTAATGGATCCCCAACCAGGGAATTTTCTCCCGGCAGGGGTATCCGTCAAGGAGATCCCATTTCCCCCTTTCTATTTATCATTGCCGCTGAAGGCCTTAACATCCTCACTAAGCGTGCAATTGCAAACGACCAATTCCGTGGCATCTGCGTTGGACACGACAAGATTGTGGTATCACACCTCCAATATGCGGATGACACTATCTTCTTTGGCGAATGGAGCAAACGCAATGCAAAGAATACCTCTAAATTATTAAAATGTTTCGAAAATATCTCCGGACTTAAGGTAAATCTTAAAAAAAGCAATCTTTACGGAATTGGGGTCCCGAAAAAGGATGTTGAGGAAATGGCTACTTATATCGGATGCTCGGCCGGCTCAACCCCTTTCACATACCTCGGGTTACCCATCGGCACTCCTTCCACAAAAGCCTCCACTTGGCAACCAATCATTGAAAAATTCGATAAACGTTTCTCCGACTGGAAAGCGAAATCCATATCTTTTGGTGGTCGCTTAACCTTAATCAAATCGGTCCTCACTAGCATCCCTTTATACTACTTTTCCCTATTTCATGCACCCATTAAAATAATTAACACACTCGAAACAAAACGAAGGAAATTTTTTTGGGGTGGGGCAGAAGCGGATAACAAAATTAACTGGATTAAATGGGAACACATCCTCTTACCTTATGAAAAAGGCGGGTTAAACATCGGGTCCTTAATTTGCAAAAACATATCTCTACTCTGCAAATGGTGGTGGAGATTCTTTAATGAAAAAAATGCACTTTGGGTTAAAATTATATCGAGCATTTACGGGGAGGGGGGGGGGGGTTTCTACTAACGTTTTCTCAAGAAATGTTGCAGGTCGCACAATTTGGAATGAAATCATCAAAGCAGGGAAAACTGCGGACAGCTACGGAGCAAACTTCACAAATTCAATTTCCAAAAATATCGGAAATGGCTCAAACACCAAATTTTGGCATGACAACTGGTGCGGCACAGAAAAATTTTGTAATCAATTTCGAAGATTATTCATGCTTGAATCAAACAAAAACGTCACGGTTGCGGAAAGACTCAAGATAATCAACTCAACAACAACTACTTCATGGAATTGGTCCCGTACACCCAACGGTAGATGCCTCACCGAATTAACAGAACTAAATCACCTTATAGAAACAATCAGTCTCTCAGATAAGCCTGATACCTGGAAATGGAATCTTGACCAATCCGGCATATTTACAACAAAAGCATTAGCCACCATCCTCGACAACCTAAAACTTGATACACCATCTTCTACCTTTAAGACACCTAGAAATAAACTCTTACCCCAAAAAATTAACATCTTCATTTGGAGAGTTCTATACGGGAGAATCCCGACGCGCGTAGAACTCGACAAAAGAGGTGTTGATCTCGACTCAATTCTTTGCCCACTATGCAACCTACACACAGAGTCTATTGAACACATACTATTTCAATGCACGCTTTCAACATCTATCTGGAATTCAATCCTACAATGGTGGAACCTCCCCGTAGACACCTTCACCAATCTCCGTGACATAATCTTAAGTGATCAGTCCCTCACTACGCAACAAAATGGTTCCAACATTTGGCTAGCCGTTAAATGGGCATCCACTTACATCATCTGGAAATACAGGAATCTTAAGGTTTTCGGCAAAAAAGAATGGTGCACCGCCACAATTTTATCTGAAATCCAAACACAATCATTCGCATGGATATCCAAAAGACACAAAAAATCAACGGTTATGTGACATCAATGGCTAATCAATCCCGTCTCATATATCTCCTCGAATCATCAAAGATCTGGCATTGGTTAATTGTAACATGTCCTTTACATAGTCCTAGTCGTTAGATCATTCTTGACTTGGTTGTCCATTTTCACTTGGTTAAATGGGGAGCGTCAACCGACTTTGTCATCGCAAGTGCGGTACTGTCTGGTTGCCTCTTCCCAGCTTGATGTCTCAAGTCCTGGGGTGTCTATGGCCTCCTCGTTCATGAATGTGTATAGTTTTCATATTCGGACTCATTAAATTGTATAGTTATAGGGCTTTGTAACTCTCTGATATATGAATAAAAGTTTTTTGCTTGCTTTTCAAAAAAAAAAAAAACATTAACATTAACATTTAACATATTCTCAAATAACAAAAAGAAATCATGGCTCCATTGGAAAAATCAAAATCGACAAAAATCACCCCCAACCAGCCATTAACTGTCTTCATTAAACGTTCAGTTGACAGACCGTTAACTGAAAAAAATCATCCCGCAAAAATCAGGTCTTATGAAAAAGGAAAAAACAAATCTAAATTTTCTAACTAAATAATTATCATCAAAGATTTTCAAAAGTTATTTAAAAAAACTAACACATGGGTTAAAAATATAGTAGAATATTACTATAACAGTTGACGGACATTGCGTAAATGGTCTGGAAAGAGTGGACAATATTTTGATGACTTTCAGGCCGACAACTGTCTAACAATATAGTAGCGTTAAAATGACATTAATCCGCCGCGAAGCGCGGACCACAAATCTAGTATAGTACTAATTGTGATGGGGTCTGTGGTCATTTTGGCCACCCCACCATATAAAACGACACCCACCCCAAACTCAACCACAAAAAACGCAAAAAAAACCCTTCAACTATAACCAACTTACAAAAATTACCATGAATTTCAGGGAGTTAAGACGTAAATTCAGTCAACAAACAAAAAAACCTTCCCCAACCCCTTTGACAGCCCGTATCTTCCTCCTCGCTCCGAGTTAAATGTCACCGACCACACCGTTAAACTCGAAATAATTTTATGAACAAATTGAAACTAACTACGTTCAAAACGGACACTTTTTAAAAAACGCTAAACACAACGACAGCCCGTATCTTCCCGCTCTCCGCGTGTTAAATTTTTTCGACAGCAGCGTCATATTCGAAATAATTTTATGAACAAAACGATAAAAAGTACGTTCGAAACGGACACATTTTAAAAAACGCTAAAAACAACGACAGCCCGTATCTTCCCGCTCGCCGCGAGTTAAATTTTTTCGACAACAGCGTCATACTCGAAATAATTTTATGAACAAAACGATAAAAAGTACGTTCGAAACGGACACTTTTTAAAAAATGCTAAAAACAACGACAACCCATATCTTCCTGCTCGCCGCACGTTAAATTTTTTCGCCAGCACCATCAGACTCGAAATAATTTTATCAACAAAACGAAACTAACTACGTTCGAACCGGACAGATTTTAAAAAACACTAAAGACGACGACACTAACAACGGCGCATAACACATGGGCCGTTTTTCCTTCTGTAAATACATAAAGCTACGTTAAATATGAATACGCAGATCGAATGGCCCAACCGCATCGCGCGGGCCTGACCCGAACTAGTTACAAATAAACTTAAACAATCCTTCGAGTTTTTTTATAGACAAAATTACACATATAGTCCTTGTGATTTGCTCAAAAACACACGGATAGTTCAAAGTGGTGATTTTTTCAACTAAATAGTCCTGAAGTATGAACTTATTCCACGGATAGTTCAATTTTTCGTCGGTCGTTAATTTTATCCGTTAACTTATGGCATGTGTCAAACATGTGAGGTTAGTTTTGTCCATTTATCCTAATTTCACTTAGCGCGGATAGTCCAATACTTCTTCTCCCTTCACCTTCTTTCCCTTATTTCTCTTCATCCAAACACACCTAACTCCATCTACCTAATTATCCAATCGTAACAGAGACACGAATTCCTTCAACGAATTTACCAAACACAAATTCAAAAACATAAAATTACCAAACACAAACTATAAATCTGGAATCGTTCCTAAATCATGTTCAATTAATATACCAAAAATTTCATAAACCACGAAACCACTATGTTGCCTCATACTTTCAAAAACCTCCGGTTGGGTGATTCAGCTGGCCATGACATTGGATACTATGTTGCCTCATGCTCTCGATAAGCTTGGTTTTGATTTCACTAGTTCCTTCTACAGAGACATTGGATGTGGTGATTCAATCAGTTCCTGGTCCGATCGATGGATTGGGAACACTCCTCTTAAGACTCGATTCAATCGACTTTTCGCAATTGAAAGCAACAAATATGTATTGGTAAAAGGCGGGTTTTTATTCAGAGATGGGTCATGGCCAGTTAAATGGAATTGGTCAAGATACCCTCGCGGGAGAGCTTTAGATGAATTGGATGAGTTGACAAGTTTGATCAGTGATGTTCGTTTAAACAATAGATCCGATTCATGGCGTTGGAACTTAGTTCCTAGAGGTTCATTCACTGTTAAACAACTCTCTACTCTTACCGATGAAAAGAAGTTGGCATCATCTAGAAGCACTTCGGAAAGTTTGCGGAACAGAACAATCCCTCAAAAGTTTGGAATTTTTATTTGGAGAGCGAAAATGAAACGGTTACCGGGTCTCAATGAGCTCGACAACGTGGTATAAATCTTAACTCTATTCTTTGTCCTTTATGTTCTATGGACGTTGAAACTATTGAACATACCTTGATATATTGTTCTAAAGTGGTTGACGTCTGGAATTTAGTTTGTAATTGGTGGAACATTCCCGTTTCTGGCATGCCATCTTATGCTCCTACATTATCTGGAAGGCGAGAAATACAAAAGTATTCGAAACAAAGGTTGGGATTCTGCTTGTATTTTAGCGGACATTCAAAATTGGAGTTTCATGTGGATTTCAAAGCGTCAAAAGAAGTTCTCATTAGAATGACACCAATTTGTTTTTTCGTCTCTCGAGCGAATACCAGAACCGGAATTGGCTAGAATGAGTCAATTTTTTTTATATTTTTTCTATTTTTTTATTTCGGTACAATCTACGCCTCATAGTTATGGGCCTGGTTTTTTCGTCTAGTGGATCTATATAGCTCTAGTGGCTGTTTTTTTCTCTTGTACATTCTTTCTTTCTAAAAGAATGCTTGCTTTTTTAAAAAAGAAAACAAGTGATTGTAAATCTAATTATAGCTCACATGCTTAGAATATATGTCATGTGAGGTTTACATTCAACGGGCCAAGTAATAATTAATTAATTCATATCTATTACATTCTTTGAAAAGGCCATGAAGATGACATCACTTCCTAATTAAAACCTTAGCTTAAAAAAATATTTGGACACTTGGCACATTAATATATAACCTTGCTTACATCATAAAAAAAACCTTTTTTAGTTAAAAAAAAAATACGTAATTAAAAAAAATAAACCGGACAAATGCGAATACCTTTTTTAGGTTTTTTTAATCAATACATTTAATACAAATCAAAAAGTATCGATATGCTTCACGCTTGCGTCTGAAACCCTAGATTTGCATAATCTGTATCTCTGCATCCTCGATCAATTCCAAGACGAACGTTTCAGTTTTCCAAGCATCTTTGTAAAGATATGGTTCACGCTTCCATTATAAATCTACCTATACATCATCTCAGTTCACATCATCTAAAGTTCTTCAATTCAATTGCTTTTCGTTTAAACAACAACACAAGATTGCTGAAGAAAAATACGATTTAATTTCAGAGATTGACAATGTCAAAAGCTCATGGAAATTGAAGGTCAGGGTTCTGCGTATTTGGAAGACACTCTACGAATTGCAAATGATTGTCATGGATGAAAAGGTAACTTTAATTTTAGCATTATTAAGTTGTTATAATACTTGAATTAGATGATTGATAATGATTATTGTAGCTGTTTAATGTTGCTGTTAATTTTGTTAGAACATGTATGTATGTTTGTAGATAATCTGCACATTTTAGTATCAGTCTAAGCATTATTAAGTTGTTATAATATGCCAATTAGATAGATTAAACATATTGATTAGTGTTGTTCTTTAATGTTGATGTTAATGTTTCTGTTCATTTTGTTAGAACATGTATGTATGTTTGTAGATAATTTGCACATTTTCGTATTATTCTAAGCATTATTAAGTTGTTATAATAGGCCAATTAGATAGATTAAACATATTGATTAGTGTTTATCTTTAATGTTACTGTTATTGTTGTTATAGCATTTATGTTTTCTTACTATACTATTTTTTGATTTTGAATTTAACGATGTTAAAATGATTGAAAGGTGTCCTTACTTTAGATTGTTGAATTTGTATCATGTAGTGCCACAAAATCGGTGTTGTTGTGAAAAAGGTGTTATGTCCAGAGTTTGAGAACGATTTGCAAGAAGGTGGAGTGTACATCTTAACTAATTTTGGTGTGGGAGATAACAAAGGTTCTTATCCAGTGTATATGCATAAGTGAAAGCTTAACTTTTATCGTAATACTACTCTCCGGCGTGTGTCCTCTTTTGATGGTCCTGATAACGATTTCCAATTCTTGCCATTTAGTCAAGTCTTTGACAAAAAGGATGAGACTAACCTTTTAGTTGGTAAATAACTTTTTATTATTGGATGCTTTTCTTATAATTATTATATATATATATATATATATATATATATATATATATATATATATATATATATATATATATATATATGTATTGAAGTAATTGCTACAAATATGACATTTACACTTATATAAATATTATTTTAGATGTCATTGGGAAAGTTGTTGACTCTGGTGATGTGAAACCATATGATAAAGATGATGGAGGAGAAGGAAAAAAGTTGAACATTCAAATAGAAGATGCTGAGTAAATTTTTAATAATTTTTTTTTATGTTTAAATAGTGCAATATAATGTCAATATTAATTCATCTTTGTAATTGTATTTATAGTAATTTGAAGTTATGCTGCACATTTTGGGATGATTATGCACAACAGATGCATGATTTTATTGCTGGAAACAAAAGTCTAGATACTCCTGTTTTAATCATTCAGTTTGGAAGAGTTAAATACTGGAAAGGTACCCTAATGACCAACTTTATGAACATCAATATAGTTTGAATCTTATGTACACATATAATGGCTTTATTGGTTTTGTCTTACTGTTTTTTTTTCTGCTCACAGTTAAAAAGGAATTATCCATCCAGAATGCATATTATTGCACAAAACTATTGTTCAACTCTGATTTACCTGAAGTAGTGGAATTCAGAAAAACTTTGATTTCCAAATTTGGCACAGCTTCTTCTTCTCAAGGTGCTAGTCAACTTTCTTCAAAGGTTAAGTCTTTTCGTGATGAGTTTCTTTCAATGCCAAAAATGACGATTGGTGAAATCATTGATGCAACTAAGGTATCAATGGCAAATAAAATCTATATACTATGTTAGTTTTGACCTTTGATATGTTTAGTAATAATGTTTAAAAATGCAAAATTTGTAGCCTATTACTTGTGTTGTGCTTGCTACCATAACATGTGTGGAGGAGAGGTGTGGTTGGTCGTATATTGCCTGTAGAAAGTGTAAGAAGAAAGTCATTAAGAAGTCTGAACACATTGATCTAGAAAACAAAGAGGATAGTGTGGGAAAAAATCTTGAAAACGATGGTAAATTGTATTGTCCTGGATGTGAATGTTACGCATCATCAGTGTTTCCAAGGTAAATGATACAGAATATATTTAATTGTGAGCACAATAATTAAATTATAAATTAAATGTACACATTTGTTTTTTATTATTCCAGTTTCAAAATACAAGCTCGAGTTCGGGATGGTTCTGGTAATGCATCATTTGTAATGTTTGAACGAGAGGTTACTAAGTTACTTCGAACGACTGCTGCTGAAGTTCGTGAAAAACAGGTATTTCACATATTTATTCAATTACCTTTATGCAAATTTTATAGATATTATAGTATAGTGATACTGACATTCACATTTACTGTTTTACAAAACTAAGTTACAAGATGAAGATGAGGTTACCTTTCCTGAAGTGTTTGCAAATCTCAAAGAAAAAAGAGTTCTATTCATGATTAGTGTGTCAAAAAATAATATCGACACACTTTACCATGTCTACACAGTTAGTAAAGTGTGTAATGATCCAAGTATTATGGCTGAGTTTGATAACAATCAACTTGGTGATGATGATGATGATCAGGTATTGACTACACAGAATTCAGTTTTTTAACTCCTCCAAAACTGAGTTTGATCACTTAAAATTTATGTACATATTATCTAACTAATTTATTAAATAAAATGTCAGGGTAATGACCATGGTGGTGCTTATGAGGAAGCAGGTAATACAAAAAAGGAATGTTTACTAATCAAGGTTGTAACCATATCTAATTCAAGTTTAATAGTTTATGATAATGATAATTTTAGTTAACTATTTTTCATGAACAATCATAAGAACTATTTAAAAACTGAATTAACTTTGTCATTATGTTTCTCTATAGGATGTGGTTTCGTGTACCGATGAATCGTCGAATGCTTTGGAGGCCACTTCTGAAACAGCTGCCAGTCCTCTAAAACGCCCACATGAAGCAGTTGATGATGATGAAACAATTGGTCAGAACTCAAGCACCAAGAAGAAGTTATTTCCAGTTAAAATTGAGAAGTGAACATTTTGAAAAAAAAAGTTTACCTCATATTTTCTATGCTTCAGTATTTTTCATTGTGTTATGTATTTCAATTTGAGACTATCTTTTGTTTGTGTTTGGTTATCATCATGGTTTTGAAGCGTTTCATAAACATTCATGATAAGCAGCACATTTGCATTTGATGATGCTTTATGCTTATTTTAATTTTCCTTTCAATGCTTTCATTAGACTCTTAAATTTTTCTTATGTTATCTGATCATCAAGCTTCTACATTGTTTTTTTAATGTTTTCATGAAAATGTGTATATTATCTTAACTAAATGTTATCAATGAATACATTTAAAATTTAATATAACATGTTCTTACTGATTTTCTGTTTTGACACATCTACATTGGTCATTTAGACCCATTTTTATGTTTACATGTATGCATATCTAGAGTGCCCTGAAATGCATTTTGACCGATTTTTTTGTTTGACCAATATTCAATCTTTGGTCAGTTAGCATCTTAGACTTTATTAAAATTTTCTGTGTAGCAATCTGGACCCCTTAGACTTTATTAAAACGCGTGCTTTATGTAAATTAATTATAACTTGGAAACAAAATCTTTTTGATATCTTAAATAGTCGCCATTATCAACATGTTATAATCATTATATAAACCGCATGCTTTATATGGATGGATATTTACTCCTACGCTTCAACTCTCGAGATTATTGGGGTCTGCAAAATAATACCCGATCAACTACATCCTTATCTTTTGTCGAATTTAAAAGGTCTGCAAGTCATCATCATTATATTTACTGCTGGATAAATTCAGATTGATAATGTGATTAACTGTCTCGAGACACGAAACCTTGATACATAGGAAACGATTCATTTGCTCTAATTAATTATTAGCTCGAAAAAATTGATAATTTGTCATTTTGATTAAACTTTCATATTACCTAATATTAACAAAGAAACTCTGTTCATGAGCTGTTGGACATCATGAATCCTTACAACAACAATTCGACAGCAAGACGACGTTTTCAAATGGCAAGGAGTAAGAAAACTAACGAAGATCTCAATCTCAATAAACATGATAAAGAAAACTCAATTACACCATCAGCATGCACATCTTCTGTGTTACCTGTTTCATCAAATTCAAAAGGTATACATTAAATATCTTTATGTTTTCATTAGCATGCTACAATGCTAAATTCATATGGTCAAATATTTAAGATGTAAACTGGGATCATAAAAGTATTTCATATAATGATTCAAAATGTTATATCTGTTGATCAAACTTATGGTTTAACATAAACTGTATTTATCATTGCAGAACCCTGGGATTGCAACATATTCAATTACAAGCGTACACAATCTACTCCTTTGACCAGTTCTTCAAGAACCCCATTAAGTGATGTTTCTAATGGTAAGTTCCAAATTGCTCATCACATTGTATCAAAAGACTGTAAAGACTTTTATGTTATGATTATGATATGATTTTGCATGAAGTTCTGAAACATCCTGCTATTCAAATGTTATTTGTATCAAAATGTTAAATCTGTTGATGATTATTATGGTTTAACATAAACTTAAAGTGTATTTATCATTCAAGAACCCTGGGACTGCAACATATTCAATTACAAGCATGTTGAAACTTTAAATGCTATTCACATTATAAAACAACTACATTTGTATCCAGGTCAATTACAAAGCATACCAACCATAAAATGTGCTAGCAATTCCTACCAAGCAAGACAAAATCGAATTTCTATTATTGCTGATAAGAAAACGAAAAATATAGATAATAGATCAAAAAATAAAGCATTTCCTAAGAGGATTTTGGTTGCAGGAACACCAAACTTGACTCCCTGTAAGTTATATTTTTACAAGCATTTACAGGAGTATCATTATGTAAATTAATGTTATAAGTTGTTAAAATCATCATTGAAATACACTGCAGTTGATGCTGTAACAGACAACTTGACCAACACATGTTTGACCAACATTACATCTATATCGTCAACTACTGTTGGTTGTATTACTCCTGTTCCGTCTACACGTGCAGAATATACCACTCTTCCATTTGGTTAGTTTTTATGATATAGTTCATCAGCTTATTCTAATTTAATATGACTAATCAATCTCTAACTTTATGTATACCAACAATATAACAGATCTTCACACACCTATTTCTATATTGGCAAGAGAGATCTTTTCACCCGGTTCTACATCTATTAATTTTACTTCCTCAGTTAATATGCAATATGATGGTAGTTAGTTATATCCTTTTTCATGGATTGTAATTCTTTGCCAAAATATATTTTTAGCATTTAACAAATTTACCCATCATTTCAGGTTTGATGAATACACCAAATGTTCAATGCAACATTTTGCAAGTGTCCAATTGTAACTCAAATACTTCACATACTGATGAAACCTTCAACTTCAGAGACTCTACAAAAAAGAACAAGTGTATGTCAAGGATTAATCCTAATAACCAAATCAGTTCTATTCAACTTTCTGTTGACAATGAACAATATGTTGAGTCAGTCAAAAAATTCTTTGGAATATCTAAAGGTAAACATACAACTTACATTCTGTAGAATTCATTTAATACAAATGCTATTTACACTAAAATTGAATGTTGACTTCAAATTCATTTTTTGTTTTTTATTTTTTCTATAGAGTACTTTGACCATGGAGATCCAACTTACATTTGTACTTTTTGTTGTGCTACTGTTTGGCATTCGGAGGCACTTACTAACAATCCTAGATGTGTCAAAACTTCCTATTCAATTTGTTGCAGTAATGGAAAAGTTCAGCTTCCAATAACACCAGAACCTCCTCAGTTATTTATCAACTTATATTCAAACAAACATCCAAGCAGCAGCAACTTCATAAAATACATTAGGAAATATAACAATATGTTTTGTTTTACTTCTATGGGTGGCAAAATCGACAATTCTCTGAATAATGGTCGTGGTCCATATGTTTTTAGATTATCAGGTCAAAATTGACATCGATTGGGTAGTTTGCTTCCTATTGCTGGAAATACCCCTAAGTATTCACAACTTTATATATATGATACCGAAAATGAAGATCACCATCGTATGAATGCTTACAGGTATGTTAACAATTGTTTTTTTTTTCTACTTTAATACTTCAGATACATTTATCATTAACTAAAATATTCAGTATATTAATCTCTTTTATTATCAGGCCTGATGCCAAACATGGAGAGTGCAATGACTCAATTGATCCTGCATTCATGAAGGAAATAAAAATAGTTTTGGACCAATGTAATCGTTTAGTCAAAGCTTATAGAATGGCAAGGAACGGATTTGCTGAAAATCCACATGAAAGTGTTAGATTAAAACTTATAGGAGGACGAAATACTGATGGAAGGAACTACAATCTTCCTACTGTTGATGAATTAGCTGGTCTAATCATTGGTGATGTTGAATGCGGATTGGAAAAACGTGATATAATAGTTGAAAAACAGTCTGGTCAGCTGAAGAGAATCAGTGAACTACATCCATCCTATCTTGCTCTTCAATATCCTCTTCTGTTTCCATTAGGACAAGATGGTTATAGACCTGGAATCAAGCATAGAAATGTTAGTGATAGCAGCAAGTCTGGTCATACTGATTTGACCATCAGAGAGTTTTTTGCATATCAAATTCAAGAAAGATGTAATTCCTATTCACTTATGCACTCGGCCAAGAAACTTTTCCAACAATTTTTGGTCGATGCATATACTATGATGGAGTCTGACAGGTTGAGATATATTCATGCACAGCAAAAGAAGCTTAGGTTAGATAGTTACAATGACATTTGTAACAATGTTACAAATGGAAATACTCAAGCATCAAACACTGGAAAACGATATATTCTACCTTCCTCATTCACCGGTGGTTCAAGATATATGATGCAAAACTACTTGGATGCAATGGCAATTGTTAGAAGATTTGGATATCCGGATTTGTTCATAACTTTTACTTGCAATCCAAAGTGGCCTGAAATTCTTCGTTTCCTACACAATAAGAACCTCAGACCTGAGGATAGACCGGAAATCCTGTCTAGGGTATTTAAAATGAAGCTGGATAGTATGATTAAAGATTTCAGAGAAAATCATGTATTCGGTGAAGTGGAAGCATGTAATTCCAAATCTTATTTTTATTTTCTGTACTTTTATAATAAATAAATTTCATAATTACACCTTTTATATGAATACTAATCTAAACATATGTTTACACTTTCCTTACAGTCGTTTACACAATCGAATTTCAAAAATGTGGCTTCCCTCATGCACATATATGTTTGTTTTTGAAAGCTGCATATAAGTTTCTCACAGTAGAAGATGTTGATCGTGTTATTTCAGCTGAAATTCCAGAAAAATCTGAGGATCCAGAATTGTACGAGCTTATGTCTGATTTTATGATGCATGGTCCATGTGGAGCTCAGAATCCCAGAAGCCCATGTATGAACGACAAAAATAGCTGTTCCAAATTGTTTCCTAAATCTATCAGAGAGGTAACATCTGTTGATGATAATGGATATCCTGTTTATAGAAGGCGTGATAACGGTTCCATCATACAGAAAGGTGATTGCACCTTACACAATGGATTTGTTGTTCCATATAACAAATTTCTGTTAAAAAAATACCAGTCTCATATTAATGTTGAATGGTGCAACCAGCATGGTGCCATTAAATATTTGTTTAAATATATTAATAAAGGGCCCGATAGAATAACTGCTGGAGTAATTCATAGAAATAGAGACACAAGTGTAGATGAAAGGGGAAATCAAAGTGAACGAATCGTGGATGAGATAAAGGAGTACTATGACTGCAGATATATATCTGCTTGTGAGGCATCTTGGAGAATTTTTGGAAACGAACTGCACCATAGAACTCCTGCGGTAGAAAGGTTATCATTCCATCTTCCCAATGAACATTCTGTGATTTTTGAAGATGCCGCTGATCTTCTTGATGTACTTGAAAAGCCCTCGGTAGCTAATTCACAGTTTACAAATTGGATGGAACTCAATAAGGTAGATGCGAATGCACGAAAATTATCGTACATAGAAATTCCAAGTCAGTATGTTTGGGATTCAGCAAGTAGAAGTTGGAAGCCAAGGAAAAGAGGGACCAAGTTGGGAAGAATTCATCATGTATCTCCATCAGCAGGTGAAGCTTATTACTTGAGAATTCTTCTTAACAAAGTCCACGGTCCAACGTGTTTTGAAGATATTCGAACAGTTAGAGGAAAAGTTTGTCCAACATTTAAGGATGCTTGCTATGAGCTTGGACTTTTAGATGACGACAAAGAATATGTTGAAGCTATTAAAGAAGCAAGTAAATGGGCATCGGGTCACTATTTAAGAACATTATTTGTGATGTTATTAATATCTAATAATGTGACAAAACCGGAGCTGGTATGGTCTAAATGTCACAAGGAACTTGGTGAAGACATATTACACAAACAGAGGACGATCATCCAGTATGCAGGTTTTATTTTAATCATTTAGTGTAACTGTTTTTAATTTATGTCATACATATATGGTTTTGAACTATTATAAAACCTATAACCCTATCTCACTAAAAATTTTAATTTTTTAATTTAAGACAGTAAAAAAAATATTTTTATTTATTTATCTAATAAATAGCTAACACTACCTTTTTGACTACAGATTATACTATGGAGCAAGACGAGATTGACAATCATACATTGTATGAGATTGAACAGCTTCTGCGCAACCAAGGTAGTTCGTTGAAAATTTTTAATGGTATGCCATATCCTTCAAATGAGTATGTCATAAATACTTCAAACAAATTGATTCATGATGAACTTCGATATGATCGTAAAGCGTTAAAAGTAGAACATGATCAATTGTTTAGTAGTTTAACTTCGGAACAGAAAGGTTTATATGACAAAATAATTTCTGCTGTTGAAAAATATGTTGGCAGTGTTTTCTTTGTTTATGGATATGGTGGTACCGGTAAGACCTTTTTGTGGAAAACATTGTCAACAGCCATCCGCTCATTAGGAAAGATTGTCTTCAATGTTGCTTCAAGTGGTATTGCCTCTCTTTTATTGAGTGGCGGTAGAACCGCACATTCTCGATTCATAATCCCAATAAATATTAATGAGGATTCAATTTGTTCCATTGAAATAAACAGCCAACTGGCAGAATTAATGAAGTTAACTTCACTGATAATTTGGGATGAAGCACCAATGATACATAAACATTGTTTCGAAGCCTTAGATAGGACAATGCGAGATATTATGCGTTCTGCAACTCCTGACAGTGAGGAAAAGGTTTTTGAAGGAAAAGTTGTCGTTTTTGGTGGAGATTTTAGACAAATTCTACCAGTTATTCCTAAAGGTAGTAGACAAGACATAGTTAATGCTTCTTTAAATTCATCTTATCTTTGGGATCATATTCAAGTTCTAAAGCTTACTGTCAACATGAGATTGAAATGTGGTTCAACTCCAGAAGATATACATGAGATGAAACAATTTGACGAATGGATTTTAGATGTTGGCAATGGTACGTATGGCGGGCCAAATGATGGTGAAGCTGACATTGAAATACCAGATGAATTATTAATAAAGGTAAGTAGTGATCCAATCATGTCTATTATTGAATCCACATATCCGAATGTCATTGCAAATCTTTATAAGCCAGAATATTTCCAAGAGAGAGCTATTCTTGCTCCAACCCATGAACAAGTAGATCAAATTAATGATCGTTTGCTACAGATGGTTCCTGGGAATGAAATGATTTACCTTAGTTCTGATAGTGTAGATGAGTCTGAGAAGTCCATAGATACAGAACAAGGTATGGGATCTACAGAATTTTTGAATAGCCTTAGGTTTTCTGGTGTTCCTAACCACAAATTAGTCTTGAAAATTGGTGTTCCCATAATGTTACTCCGAAACATTGATCAGCCTAACGGTTTGTGTAATGGAACAAGACTAACAGTGATTAAACTTGAAAAGAGTTTAATTACTGCCAGAGTTATAGCAGGTACAAACGTTGGATTTACAACTCTAATTCCACGTATGAAAATTAATCCTTCAGATAGATCGTTACCATTCAAGATCACGAGAAAGCAGTTTCCTATTTCAATGTGCTTTGCGATGACCATTAATAAAAGCCAAGGACAATCACTATCTCATGTTGGTCTGTTTTTACCACGTCCAGTTTTTAGCCATGGCTAGTTATACGTTGCAATTTCGAGGGTGAAAAGTAAGAAGGGATTAAAGATACTTATATGTGACAATGATATGAATCTTGGAAGTACTACAAAAAATGTCGTTTACAAGGAAGTGCTACAAAGATTGTAAGAAAATAATTTTCATTCAACTTTACAGATGGCTGATTATTATAAGGTACTTTGTATCTCTTCAAAATACTTTTAGGTATAAAAAATGGTCAATTGTATTTTAATTTTTGTTTCATGATGCAGGTTGGTGAAAATACTTTTAACATAGGTGAAGATGGTTACAAGAACTTGAATGGTTGAATCTGCACAACAGGTCAAGTTTATATGTAAATTTTTTCTAATGCCATGCTAATAAATTTTAACCTTCAATTTTGTACTTTACTACTAACTCTTGCCCTCAACTTTTTTATCAATAACCATTTCTTTTGTGATGGCATTAATCTAATAGGTTGGAGTCCAGGTTTTCAAAGGAACAGCTACAATCCGTATCAAAGATCCGGTTGAAAGCCAAAACACTTAACAATTTGAGTAAAAAAAATCAATTTGAAATGGATCAAAATTCAGAAGTAATGGCACCATATTGTATTTGTATTCATTCAAACTTATGCCATTTTGTTTAATATAGCATAATTGTGTGTAGTGATTCGGATATTTACGTTTTAGAACAATTGCATGTATTGTGTAAAACTAATGTGTGGCATGTTTTGTAACCTAGCCAAAAAACATTATTCTGCAATTTTACCACCTCACTAAAGCAGAATAAAAATTTAAGCATTGCCATCTTCTCATTGTTAAAATGCTATGTTTTGCTTTATTTAGATTATTTTACATAACATGTTTGAAGTTCAATATTTATATCCATTTTTGTTCTTCATGTATTAGTGTTCACTACAAGGTTTAGCCATTCCTTATAAGCATGCTAAAAAACATTTTTAATCGATAAATATGTTTTAATGACATCAAATAACTAACAACCAAAATATGCTGTCAATTTAATAAAATTAAATGATTCATGTATTTTAAACATATATTATTCTAAAAAAATACTGTATGATTTATCACTTCATATTGGGCCGTTATAATAAAAGTAATATTATTATGGACACAATTGGGCCTGTGATCCAATAACGTTTGGATATTTAGTTGACCCATTCAATTTGTCGTATCCATTCATATATCATCAATCCATTCAAGAATCATTTAATAACTGCACAACTATTTCGGCTTTCTCTTCCACTTCGCTCCTTCCCCAAATTGAAAATAGCCCTTGATAATAGAATCAACTCTGAATTCTTACGCTTCTAAAAAATCCTGTAAAGATTTTCAAGTATATCGATGGTGCTTTTTAATCTTCTGATAATTATATATGAACCTAAACCCTCATCTTCTTCCTCAATCTCAAAACCCTACATATTCAAATTCTTTACGATACTCTGTTCTTAAACAAGATGTACGAACTGCAGATGATTTTCATGGAGGGAAAGGTATTATCGTCTTATATACTTTTTTAAGCCTTTCCTTTTGTTCATAATACATGTCTGATTTGAACGTAGGGTTGCCTGATATATTTTACTGTATGAAATTGCTTTTGGTATTTTCTTAATTCATCTTGAATATGGTATTGAACATCTTCAGTATCATTCGTAATTGAAAATTATCGTTTCTTTATGAATACTTACATGGTTAATTTACTTTAGTAAGTTTAGTTTCATTGTAGCATAAAAACCCATCGTAATTGAAAATTATCGTTTCTTTATGAATACTTACATAGTTAATTTACTTTAGTAAGTTTAGTTTCATTGTAGCATAAAAACCCAAACATGAAACTTTATTGCATACTGTCGAAAAAATACGACAATTTCTTTAGTGTTTATCATACTACATACTCATGCCAAATAGAAAATTAAACTGTATTTAATTTTGTTTAGTTGCTGTAGTGGTAAAAAGTAGTTTGGTGCAACTCTGTTGCCAAATACAATCAAACTGCTATTGATGTTGGTGTTCTGCACAAATTGATAGTCACTATTGCTGTATTGTGGGTCTTTTTTTGTTAATATAATTCTGACTTTCCAAAAAAAAAAATCATAGTAAATGCTTAAGGTTACATTAGTTTATGTAAGAATATTTAGGCTCATGTATGTAATTTGTTTTACAGACAGTATTTATAAACAATGAAAAATCCCATTTCATATCAATCATATATTTGTGTAGATATTTGTGTGGATATTTGTTTTCATATTTGTTTTCTTACGTCGTTTATACATAATTTGGTTTTTACACTACAATTGCTTACTTTATTTTATTATTTTTAATCATGTAGTGTCTAAACATGGATACTTTTGTTAAGGAAGTCTTGTGTCCAGATTTTCAAAACAATTTGGAATAAGGTGGTGTCTTAATTCTAAAAAGATATCTTGTGGGTGATTATAAAGAAAAGTATCCTACCTTGAAGCATATCTTTAAGCTTAATTTCTATCGTGATACATCTCTTAGGAGGGTTTGTTGTTTTGATTGTACTGAAATGTCCCGTTCTTATTGATTAAAAACGTTCCATATTAATTGATTTCGTTGCGAGGTTTTGACCTCTATATGAGACGTTTTTCAAAGACTGCATTCATTTTTAAACAAACCATAACCTTTATTTCATCAATAAAGGTTTAAAAAGCTTTACGTTGATTATCAAATAATGATAATCTAAAATATCCTGTTTACACACGACCATTACATAATGGTTTACAATACAAATATGTTACAACAAAATAAGTTTCTTGAATGCAGTTTTTACACAATATCATACAAGCATGGACTCCAAATCTTGTCCTTATTTAAGTATGCGACAGCGGAAGCTCTTAATAATCACCTGAGAATAAACATGCTTAAAATGTCAACAAAAATGTTGGTGAGTTATAGGTTTAACCTATATATATCAAATCGTAACAATAGACCACAAGATTTCATATTTCAATACACATCCCATACATAGAGATAAAAATCATTCATATGGTGAACACCTGGTAACCGACAATAACAAGATGCATATATAAGAATATCCCCATCATTCCGGGACACCCTTCGGATATGATATAAATTTCGAAGTACTAAAGCATCCGGTACTTTGGATGGGGTTTGTTAGGCCCAATAGATCTATCTTTAGGATTCGCGTCAATTAGGGTGTCTGTTCCCTAATTCTTAGATTACCAGACTTAATAAAAAGGGGCATATTCGATTTCGATAATTCAACCATAGAATGTAGTTTCACGTACTTGTGTCTATTTTGTAAATCATTTATAAAACCTGCATGTATTCTCATCCCAAAAATATTAGATTTTAAAAGTGGGACTATAACTCACTTTCACAGATTTTTACTTCGTCGGGAAGTAAGACTTGGCCACTGGTTGATTCACGAACCTATAACAATATATACATATATATCAAAGTATGTTCAAAGTATATTTACAACACTTTTAATATATTTTGATGTTTTAAGTTTATTAAGTCAGCTGTCCTCGTTAGTAACCTACAACTAGTTGTCCACAGTTAGATGTACAGAAATAAATCGATAAATATTATCTTGAATCAATCCACGACCCAGTGTATACGTATCTCAGTATTGATCACAACTCAAACTATATATATTTTGGAATCAACCTCAACCCTGTATAGCTAACTCCAACATTCACATATAGAGTGTCTATGGTTGTTCCGAAATATATATAGATGTGTCGACATGATAGGTCGAAACATTGTATACGTGTCTATGGTATCTCAAGATTACATAATATACAATACAAGTTGATTAAGTTATGGTTGGAATAGATTTGTTACCAATTTTCACGTAGCTAAAATGAGAAAAATTATCCAATCTTGTTTTACCCATAACTTCTTCATTTTAAATCCGTTTTGAGTGAATCAAATTGCTATGGTTTCATATTGAACTCTATTTTATGAATCTAAACAGAAAAAGTATAGGTTTATAGTTGGAAAAATAAGTTACAAGTCATTTTTGTAAAGGTAGTCATTTCAGTCGAAAGAACGACGTCTAGATGACCATTTTAGAAAACATACTTCCACTTTGAGTTTAACCATAATTTCTGGATATAGTTTCATGTTCATAATAACAATCATTTTCTCAGAATAACAACTTTTAAATCAAAGTTTATCATAGTTTTTAATTAACTATCCCAAAACAGCCCGCGGTGTTACTACGACGGCGTAAATCCGGTTTTACGGTGTTTTTCGTGTTTCCAGGTTTTAAATCATTAAGTTAGCATATCATATAGATATAGAACATGTGTTTAGTTGATTTTAACAGTCAAGTTAGAAGGATTAACTTTTATTTGCGAACAAGTTTAGAATTAACTAAACTATGTTCTAGTGATTACAAGTTTAAACCTTCGAATAAGATAGCTTTATATGTATGAATCGAATGATGTTATGAACATCATTACTACCTTAAGTTCCTTGGATAAACCTACTGGAAAAGAGAAAAATGGATCTAGCTTCAATGGATCCTTGGATGGCTCGAAGTTCTTGAAGCAGAATCATGACACGAAAACAAGTTCAAGTAAGATCATCACTTGAAATAAGATTGTTATAGTTATAGAAATTGAACCAAAGTTTGAATATGATTATTACCTTGTATTAGAATGATAACCTACTGTAAGAAACAAAGATTTCTTGAGGTTGGATGATCACCTTACAAGATTGGAAGTGAGCTAGCAAACTTGAAAGTATTCTTGATTTTATGAAACTAGAACTTTTGAAATTTATGAAGAACACTTAGAACTTGAAGATAGAACTTGAGAGAGTTCAATTAGATGAAGAAAATTGAAGAATGAAAGTGTTTGTAGGTGTTTTTGGTCGTTGGTGTATGGATTAGATATAAAGGATATGTAATTTTGTTTTCATGTAAATAAGTCATGAATGATTACTCATATTTTTGTAATCTTATGAGATATTTCATGCTAGTTGCCAAATGATGGTTCCCACATGTGTTAGGTGACTCACATGGGCTGCTAAGAGCTGATCATTGGAGTGTATATACCAATAGTACATACATCTAAAAGCTGTGTATTGTACGAGTACGAATACGGGTGCATACGAGTAGAATTGTTGATGAAACTGAACGAGAATGTAATTGTAAGCATTTTTGTTAAGTAGAAGTATTTTGATAAGTGTATTGAAGTCTTTCAAAAGTGTATAAATACATATTAAAACACTACATGTATATACATTTTAACTGAGTCGTTAAGTCATCGTTAGTCGTTACATGTAAGTGTTGTTTTGAAACCTTTAGGTTAACGATCTTGTTAAATGTTGTTAACCCAATGTTTATAATATCAAATGAGATTTTAAATTATTATATTATCATGATATTATCATGTATGAATATCTCTTAATATGATATATATACATTAAATGTCTTTACAACGATAATCGTTACATATATGTCTCGTTTAAAAATCATTAAGTTAGTAGTCTTGTTTTTACATATGTAGTTCATTGTTAATATACTTTATGATATGTTTTCTTATCATAGTATCATGTTAACTATATATATATATCCATATATATGTCATCATATAGTTTTTACAAGTTTTAACGTTCGTGAATCACCGGTCAACTTGGGTGGTCAATTGTCTATATGAAACCTATTTCAATTAATCAAGTCTTAACAAGTTTGATTGCTTAACATGTTGGAAACATTTAATCATGTAAACATCAATCTCAATTAATATATATAAACATGGAAAAGTTCGGGTCACTACAGTACCTACCCGTTAAATAAATTTCGTCCCGAAATTTTAAGCTGTTGAAGGTGTTGACGAATCTTCTGGAAATAGATGCGGGTATTTCTTCTTCATCTGATCTTCACGCTCCCAGGTGAACTCGGGTCCTCTACGAGCATTCCATCGAACCTTAACAATTGGTATCTTGTTTTGCTTAAGTCTTTTAACCTCACGATCCATTATTTCGACGGGTTCTTCGATGAATTGGAGTTTTTCGTTGATTTGGATTTCATCTAACGGAATAGTGAGATCTTCTTTAGCAAAACATTTCTTCAAATTCGAGACGTGGAAAGTGTTATGTACAGCCGCGAGTTGTTGAGGTAACTCAAGTCGGTAAGCTACTGGTCCGACACGATCAATAATCTTGAATGGTCCAATATACCTTGGATTTAATTTCCCTCGTTTACCAAATCGAACAACGCCTTTCCAAGGTGAAACTTTAAGCATGACCATCTCTCCAATTTCAAATTCTATATCTTTTTTTTTTAATGTCAGCGTAGCTCTTTTGTCGACTTTGGGCGGTTTTCAACCGTTGTTGAATTTGGATGATCTTCTCGGTAGTTTCTTGTATAATCTCCGGACCCGTAATCTGTCTATCCCCCACCTCACTCCAACAAATCGGAGACCTGCACTTTCTACCATAAAGTGCTTCAAACGGCGCCATCTCAATGCTTGAATGGTAGCTGTTGTTGTAGGAAAATTCTGCTAACGGTAGATGTCGATCCCAACTGTTTCCGAAATCAATAACACATGCTCGTAGCATGTATTCAAGCGTTTGTATCGTCCTTTCGCTCTGCCCATCAGTTTGTGGATGATAGGCAGTACTCATGTCTAGACGAGTTCCTAATGCTTGCTGTAATGTCTGCCAGAATCTTGAAATAAATCTGCCATCCCTATCAGAGATAATAGAGATTGGTATTCCATGTCTGGAGACGACTTCCTTCAAATACAGTCGTGCTAACTTCTCCATCTTGTCATCTTCTCTTATTGGTAGGAAGTGTGCTGATTTGGTGAGACGATCAACTATTACCCAAATAGTATCAAAACCACTTGCAGTCCTTGGCAATTTAGTGATGAAATCCATGGTAATGTTTTCCCATTTCCATTCCGGGATTTCGGGTTGTTGAAGTAGACCTGATGGTTTCTGATGCTCAGCTTTGACCTTAGAACACGTCAAACATTCTCCTACGTATTTAGCAACATCGGCTTTCATACCCGGCCACCAAAAATGTTTCTTGAGATCCTTGTACATCTTCCCCGTTCCAGGATGTATTGAGTATCTGGTTTTATGAGCTTCTCTAAGTACCATTTCTCTCATATCTCCAAATTTTGGTACCCAAATCCTTTCAGCCCTATACCGGGTTCTGTCTTCCCGAATATTAAGATGCTTCTCCGATCCTTTGGGTATTTCATCCTTTAAATTTCCCTCTTTTAAAACTCCTTGTTGCGCCTCCTTTATTTGAGTAGTAATGTTATTATGAATCATTATATTCATAGATTTTACTCGAATGGGTTCTCTATCCTTCCTGCTCAAGGCATCGGCTACCACATTTGCCTTCCCCGGGTGGTAACGAATCTCAAAATCGTAATCATTCAATAATTCAATCCACCTACGCTGCCTCATATTCAGTTGTTTCTGATTAAATATGTGTTGAAGACTTTTGTGGTCGGTATATATAATACTTTTGACCCCATATAAGTAGTGCCTCCAAGTCTTTAATGCAAAAACAACCGCGCCTAATTCCAAATCATGCGTCGTATAATTTTGTTCGTGAATCTTCAATTGTCTAGACGCATAAGCAATCACCTTTGTTCGTTGCATTAATACACAACCGAGACCTTGCTTTGATGCGTCACAATAAATCACAAAATCATCATTCCCTTCAGGCAATGACAATATAGGTGCCGTAGTTAGCTTTTTCTTCAATAACTGAAACGCTTTCTCTTGTTCATCATTCCATTCAAATTTCTTCCCTTTATGCGTTAATGCAGTCAAGGGTTTTGCTATTCTGGAAAAGTCTTGGATGAACCTTCTGTAGTAACCAGCTAGTCCTAAAAACTGGCGTATGTGTTTCGGAGTTTTCGGGGTTTCCCACTTTTCAACAGTTTCTATCTTTGCCGGATCCACCTTAATACCTTCTTTGTTCACTATGTGACCGAGGAATTGAACTTCTTCCAACCAAAATGCACACTTTGAAAACTTAGCGTACAATTCTTCCTTCCTCAATACTTCTAACACCTTTCTCAAATGTTCACCGTGTTCTTGGTCATTCTTTGAGTAAATAAGTATGTCATCAATGAAAACAATGACAAACTTGTCAAGGTATGGTCCACACACTCGGTTCATAAGGTCCATGAACACAGCTGGTGCATTAGTTAAACCAAACGGCATGACCATAAACTCGTAATGACCGTAACGTGTTCTGAAAGCAGTCTTTGGAATATCATCTTCTTTCACCCGCATTTGATGATACCCGGAACGTAAGTCAATCTTTGAATAAACAGACGAGCCTTGCAGTTGATCAAATAAGTCGTCGATTCTCGGTAGTGGGTAGCGGTTCTTGATGGTAAGTTTGTTCAACTCTCGGTAGTCGATACACAACCTGAATGTACCATCTTTCTTCTTGACAAACAAAACAGGAGCTCCCCACGGTGATGTGCTTGGTCGAATGAAACCACGCTCTAAAAGTTCTTGTAATTGGCTTTGCAGTTCTTTCATCTCGCTGGGTGCGAGTCTGTAAGGAGCACGAGCTATTGGTGCAGCTCCTGGTACAAGATCTATTTGAAATTCAACGGATCGATGTGGGGGTAATCCCGGTAATTCTTTCGGAAATACATCGGGAAATTCTTTTGCAATGGGAACATCATTGATGCTCTTTTCTTCAGTTTGTACTTTCTCGACGTGTGCTAGAACAGCATAGCAACCTTTTCTTATTAGTTTTTGTGCCTTCAAATTACTAATAAGATGTAGCTTCGTGTTGCCCTTTTCTCCGTACACCATTAAGGGTTTTCCTTTTTCTCGTATAATGCGAATTGCATTTTTGTAACAAACGATCTCCGCTTTCACTTCTTTCAACCAGTCCATACCGATTATCACATCAAAACTCCCTAACTCTACTGGTATCAAATCAATCTTAAATGTTTCGCTAACCAGTTTAATTTCTCGATTCCGACATATATTATCTGCTGAAATTAATTTACCATTTGCTAATTCGAGTAAAAATTTACTATCCAAAGGCGTCAATGGACAACTTAATTTAGCACAAAAATCTCTACTCATATAGCTTCTATCCGCACCCGAATCAAATAAAACGTAAGCAGATTTATTGTCAATAAGAAACGTACCCGTAACAAGCTCCGGGTCTTCCTGTGCCTCTACCGCATTAATATTGAAAACTCTTCCACGGCCTTGTCCATTCGTGTTCTCCTGGTTCGGGCAATTTTTAATAATGTGGCCTGGTTTTCCACATTTATAACAAACTACATTGGCATAACTTGCTCCGACACTACTTGCTCCGCCATTACTCATTCCGACACCATTTGTTCCTTTTGTTCTATTAACCCCTGTTCCGTAGACCTCACACTTCGCCGCGCTATGACCATTTCTTTTACACTTGTTGCAAAATTTGGTGCAGAACCCCGAGTGATTCTTTTCACACCTTTGGCATAGTTGCTTCTGATTGTTGTGGTTGTTGCGGTTATTATTGTTGTTGGGATGATTGTTGTAGTTGCTGTTGTTGTTGTTGTTGTTGTTGTTGTTGGGCCGTTTGTTGTAGTTGCGATTGATGTTGCGATTGTTGGGATAATTGTTGCGATTATTGTTGTAATTGCTGTTGTTGTTGTATTGGTGATTCTTATCACCGTTTTCCTCCCACTTTCTTTTGACTTGCTTCACATTGGCCTCTTCAGCAGTCTGTTCTTTAATTCTTTCTTCAATCTGGTTCACTAGTTTGTGAGCCATTCTACATGCCTGTTGTATGGAGGCGGGCTCGTGTGAACTTATATCTTCTTGGATTCTTTCCGGTAATCCTTTCACAAACGCGTCGATCTTCTCTTCCTCATCTTCGAATGCTCCCGGACACAATAGGCACAATTCTGTGAATCGTCTTTCGTACGTGGTAATATCAAATCCTTGGGTTCGTAACCCTCTAAGTTCTGTCTTGAGCTTATTGACCTCGGTTCTGGGACGGTACTTCTCGTTCATCAAGTGCTTGAATGCTGACCACGGTAGTGCGTACGCATCATCTTGTCCCACTTGCTCTAGATAGGTATTCCACCATGTTAACGCAGAACCTGTGAAGGTATGCGTAGCGTACTTCACTTTGTCCTCTTCAGTACACTTACTTATGGCAAACACCGATTCAACCTTCTCGGTCCACCGTTTCAATCCGATCGGTCCTTCGGTTCCATCAAATTCCAAAGGTTTGCAGGCAGTGAATTCTTTGTAGGTGCATCCTACACGATTTCCTGTACTGCTAGATCCAAGGTTATTGTTGGTATGTAGCGCAGCCTGTACTACGGCTATGTTTGAAGCTAGAAAAATACGGAATTCCTCTTCATTCATATTCACGGTGTGTCGAGTAGTCGGTGCCATTTTCTTCAAAATAGTTAAATGGAACAAGTTAATCATACAGAATATTAAGAGTAGTTAATAGTATTTCGTAGCATAATATGAACTCATTTATAAAAGCTTTTTCTTCATATTAGCATTTTATAAGTTTAAATTCGGGTAGTACCTACCCGTTAAGTTCATACTTAGTAGCTAATATACAATTCAACTACTACAATTCTATATGAAAAACTGATTATAATAATATTTCGCGTTCAAACTTTTATACAATATTTTACAAACTTACAATACCGCTTATTTTACATAAAGCATGAAATATAGCACACAATAACTTTGATACAAGATAGTTGTGAAGACAATTCTAGCTAGTACACAAGTCGTTCAGCAAAGGCAATAAAGACACGTAATTCATACGTCCAGAAACAAGTCATGCATTCTGGTTTTACTAGGACTACTTCCCATCCTTGGTCTTGTGCAACATAACCGTTATGGCCATTGATAAGACAGCGTGTTGTAACGTCATCAAAGGGACGAGGGTTACGTAATGTCCAACAGTCCCGTAATAATCTAAAAACCTCATTTCTTACCCCAATTACCGACTCCGTCACTTGTGGAAATGTTTTGTTTAATAGTTGTAGCCCGATGTTCTTGTTCTCACTTTGGTGAGAAGCGAACCTTACTAATCCGTAAGCATAACATGCTTCTTTATGTTGCATGTTAGCCGCTTTTTCTAAATCACGAAGTCCAATATTCGGATATATTGAGTCAAAATAATTTCTTAACCCATTGCGTAAAATAGCATTTGGGTTCTCCGCAATATATGCGTCAAAGTAAACACATCGTAATTTATGGGTTTCCCAATGTGATATCCCCCATCTTTCAAACGAAAGCCTTTTATAAACCAAGGCATTCTTGGAACGTTCTTCGAATGTCTTACAAACTGATCTCGCCTTAAATAGTTGTGCCGAGGAATTCTGACCGACTCTAGACAAGATTTCATCAATCATGTCTCCGGGTAGGTCTCTTAAAATATTGGGTTGTCTATCCATTTTGTGTTTTTATACTGTAAAATAGACAAGAGTTAGATTCATAAAAAAAATACTTATTAATACAAGCAATTTTTACATATATCATAAAGCATAAGCACACTATATTACATATATTACACCACACGAATATAACTATCTTATTCCGACTCGCTCGTTTCTTCTTGTTCGGTTTTGGTTCGTTTTGCCAAGTTTCTAGGGATATATGATGTTCCCCTAATACGAGCCGTCGTTATCCACATTGGTTTAGAAAAACCTGGTGGTTTAGAGGTTCCCGGGTCATTGTTACAACTTAAGGACTTCGGGGGTTGACGATACATATAAAGTTCATCGGGGTTGGAATTAGATTTCTCTATTTTTATGCCCTTTCCCTTATTATTTTCTTTTGCCTTTTTAAATTCAGTTGGGGTAATTTCTATAACATCATCGGAATTCTCGTCGGAATCCGATTCATCGGAGAATTGGTAATCCTCCCAATATTTTGCTTCCTTGGCGGAAACACCATTGACCATAATTAACCTTGGTCGGTTGGTTGAGGATTCTCTTTTACTTAACCGTTTTATTATTTCCCCCACCGGTTCTATTTCTTCTTCCGGTTCCGATTCTTCTTCCGGTTCCGATTCTTCTTCCGGTTCCGACTCTTCTTCCGGTTCCTCTTCGGGAACTTGTGAATCAGTCCACGAATCATTCCAATTTACATTTGACTCTTCATTATTATTAGGTGAGTCAATGGGACTTGTTCTAGAGGTAGACATCTATCACATAATATCAAATGAATTAAGAGATTAATATATCACATAATATTCACATGTTAAAAATATATAGTTTCCAACAAAATTTGTTAAGCAATCATTTTTCAAGTAAACACGGTCGAAGTCCAGACTCACTAATGCATCCTAACAAACTCGATAAGACACACTAATGCAAATTTTCTGGTTCTCTAAGACCAACGCTCTGATACCAACTGAAATGTCCCGTTCTTATTGATTAAAAACGTTCCATATTAATTGATTTCGTTGCGAGGTTTTGACCTCTATATGAGACGTTTTTCAAAGACTGCATTCATTTTTAAACAAACCATAACCTTTATTTCATCAATAAAGGTTTAAAAAGCTTTACGTTGATTATCAAATAATGATAATCTAAAATATTCTGTTTACACACGACCATTACATAATGGTTTACAATACAAATATGTTACAACAAAATAAGTTTCTTGAATGCAGTTTTTACACAATATCATACAAGCATGGACTCCAAATCTTGTCCTTATTTAAGTATGCGACAGCGGAAGCTCTTAATAATCACCTGAGAATAAACATGCTTAAAATGTCAACAAAAATGTTGGTGAGTTATAGGTTTAACCTATATATATCAAATCGTAACAATAGACCACAAGATTTCATATTTCAATACACATCCCATACATAGAGATAAAAATCATTCATATGGTGAACACCTGGTAACCGACAATAACAAGATGCATATATAAGAATATCCCCATCATTCCGGGACACCCTTCAGATATGATATAAATTTCGAAGTACTAAAGCATCCGGTACTTTGGATGGGGTTTGTTAGGCCCAATAGATCTATCTTTAGGATTCGCGTCAATTAGGGTGTCTGTTCCCTAATTCTTAGATTACCAGACTTAATAAAAAGGGGCATATTCGATTTCGATAATTCAACCATAGAATGTAGTTTCACGTACTTGTGTCTATTTTGTAAATCATTTATAAAACCTGCATGTATTCTCATCCCAAAAATATTAGATTTTAAAAGTGGGACTATAACTCACTTTCACAGATTTTTACTTCGTCGGGAAGTAAGACTTGGCCACTGGTTGATTCACGAACCTATAACAATATATACATATATATCAAAGTATGTTCAAAATATATTTACAACACTTTTAATATATTTTGATGTTTTAAGTTTATTAAGTCAGCTGTCCTCGTTAGTAACCTACAACTAGTTGTCCACAGTTAGATGTACAGAAATAAATCGATAAATATTATCTTGAATCAATCCACGACCCAGTGTATACGTATCTCAGTATTGATCACAACTCAAACTATATATATTTTGGAATCAACCTCAACCCTGTATAGCTAACTCCAACATTCACATATAGAGTGTCTATGGTTGTTCCGAAATATATATAGATGTGTCGACATGATAGGTCGAAACATTGTATACGTGTCTATGGTATCTCAAGATTACATAATATACAATACAAGTTGATTAAGTTATGGTTGGAATAGATTTGTTACCAATTTTCACGTAGCTAAAATGAGAAAAATTATCCAATCTTGTTTTACCCATAACTTCTTCATTTTAAATCCGTTTTGAGTGAATCAAATTGCTATGGTTTCATATTGAACTCTATTTTATGAATCTAAACAGAAAAAGTATAGGTTTATAGTCGGAAAAATAAGTTACAAGTCATTTTTGTAAAGGTAGTCATTTCAGTCGAAAGAACGACGTCTAGATGACCATTTTAGAAAACATACTTCCACTTTGAGTTTAACCATAATTTCTGGATATAGTTTCATGTTCATAATAACAATCATTTTCTCAGAATAACAACTTTTAAATCAAAGTTTATCATAGTTTTTAATTAACTATCCCAAAACAGCCCGCGGTGTTACTACGACGGCGTAAATCCGGTTTTACGGTGTTTTTCGTGTTTCCAGGTTTTAAATCATTAAGTTAGCATATCATATAGATATAGAACATGTGTTTAGTTGATTTTAACAGTCAAGTTAGAAGGATTAACTTTTATTTGCGAACAAGTTTAGAATTAACTAAACTATGTTCTAGTGATTACAAGTTTAAACCTTCGAATAAGATAGCTTTATATGTATGAATCGAATGATGTTATGAACATCATTACTACCTTAAGTTCCTTGGATAAACCTACTGGAAAAGAGAAAAATGGATCTAGCTTCAATGGATCCTTGGATGGCTCGAAGTTCTTGAAGCAGAATCATGACACGAAAACAAGTTCAAGTAAGATCATCACTTGAAATAAGATTGTTATAGTTATAGAAATTGAACCAAAGTTTGAATATGATTATTACCTTGTATTAGAATGATAACCTACTGTAAGAAACAAAGATTTCTTGAGGTTGGATGATCACCTTACAAGATTGGAAGTGAGCTAGCAAACTTGAAAGTATTCTTGATTTTATGAAACTAGAACTTTTGAAATTTATGAAGAACACTTAGAACTTGAAGATAGAACTTGAGAGAGTTCAATTAGATGAAGAAAATTGAAGAATGAAAGTGTTTGTAGGTGTTTTTGGTCGTTGGTGTATGGATTAGATATAAAGGATATGTAATTTTGTTTTCATGTAAATAAGTCATGAATGATTACTCATATTTTTGTAATCTTATGAGATATTTCATGCTAGTTGCCAAATGATGGTTCCCACATGTGTTAGGTGACTCACATGGGCTGCTAAGAGCTGATCATTGGAGTGTATATACCAATAGTACATACATCTAAAAGCTGTGTATTGTACGAGTACGAATACGGGTGCATACGAGTAGAATTGTTGATGAAACTGAACGAGAATGTAATTGTAAGCATTTTTGTTAAGTAGAAGTATTTTGATAAGTGTATTGAAGTCTTTCAAAAGTGTATAAATACATATTAAAACACTACATGTATATACATTTTAACTGAGTCGTTAAGTCATCGTTAGTCGTTACATGTAAGTGTTGTTTTGAAACCTTTAGGTTAACGATCTTGTTAAATGTTGTTAACCCAATGTTTATAATATCAAATGAGATTTTAAATTATTATATTATCATGATATTATCATGTATGAATATCTCTTAATATGATATATATACATTAAATGTCTTTACAACGATAATCGTTACATATATGTCTCGTTTAAAAATCATTAAGTTAGTAGTCTTGTTTTTACATATGTAGTTCATTGTTAATATACTTTATGATATGTTTTCTTATCATAGTATCATGTTAACTATATATATATATCCATATATATGTCATCATATAGTTTTTACAAGTTTTAACGTTCGTGAATCACCGGTCAACTTGGGTGGTCAATTGTCTATATGAAACCTATTTCAATTAATCAAGTCTTAACAAGTTTGATTGCTTAACATGTTGGAAACATTTAATCATGTAAACATCAATCTCAATTAATATATATAAACATGGAAAAGTTCGGGTCACTACATGTACCAATAATCTCTTTCAGTTTTTGCCATTGAATCAAGTGTCAGACATAAATCTTGAACCAAACCTTGAAGCTGGTACACAAATTTATACTCTGTGTGTGTTTATTTATATATATGTATGTAATAAATCAGATATTAAATTTAATGTATTTGTATAATATGTATATGTAATGTATATTTTAGATGTCATTGGAAGAGTTGTAGATTGTGATAATTTGGAATGTTTCAATAAAGAGGAAGTAAAGCGTTACAAATTTCAACTAGAGGATTCTGAGTATGTTTTCAACCATATTTTATTTGTATGTTCAATTAACAAAATGATTACATAAGTGACCCGTTGTTTGTTATTTTTCAGTTATTTGAAGTTGAAATGTACATTGTCTAATGAAGCTGCAAGGAAGATGCAAAATTATATAGCTGGAAACAATCAAGAAGATTTTTTTGTGTTAATTGATTTTGAAAAAATCAATTACTTGAAAGGTATACTATACATAAATTTTGTGTAATAAACTGTTTTTAGTTATATGCAGATACAATTGATGTTACTAAATATCAACTTTTGATGATTCTTTGTATTCACAGTTGCAACAAATTGTCCAATCGGGGATGCTTTCATTGGTACACAACTATTTAGTGATCAACAGTTGCCTCAACTTATGGATTTTAAAGAATTTATTACTGTGAGGATTACTCCTGCTAAATCTTTCCAAGATGAACTAAATCTTCCATCCAATATTAAGTCTTTAGTCAAAACTTTTGGATACCCACAATTGTTCATAACTGTCACGGTCAATTCAAAATGGCCTACAATACTCTCTTTCTTAAAAAATAAGATTTTAGGAAGCGAGGACAAAAAAGAGATCTTATTTAGACTTTTTAAAGTGAAGCTAAATAGCCTCATAAAAGACTTGAAAGAAAAACATGTATTGGGTGAGCTTGAAACAGGTAATAATATTATTACTTCTTTTGATACTTATATAAATTTAAATATTTAATATCTATTTGCTATTTCTCTTAACTTTTTAAATTGTAAAGTTTAATTAATTTGTACATTTTCATTGCAGTTGTTTACACTATGGAATATCAAAAAAGGAGCCTCCCACATGCACACATTTGTATGTTTCTGAAAATTTCGTAAAAGTTTCAAATCGGTGATCTTCAAAAGTAATGAGCTTCCTACTACAAAGAGGATTTGATTATTTTTGGAAGTATTGAATTATTAATATCCTTTTCAAGTTGTTTTGTTAATGTTTTGAATATTAAACACTATGCTTTTGGATTTGTCTTTTTTATTGTCGTTCTACCAAGTATTTCTTTAAACAATGTTGTTTTCTATCTAATATTTCTCGATGAATTTCGTTAGTGTATCTGCACGTTTGTTATATAATGTATCATTATAAAAAAAATCTTAAAAATCTCGTGAAACCACGGGTCCCTTCACTAGTAATTATATAAAACTTCCAAACAACCAACCATCTACTTGCAAACTACAATATTACCCTTTTACAGCTACTACATAGTATTTCATAATATTTCACTACTTACTATATTCCCATTCTACAAAACTTTAGACACAACTTTAACATTTCTGTTCTAATACAAAATACGAGAGTATAACATTACTTAACTTTATATCCACAAAAAAAGCCCTAGAATCCTAACTTTAACTTCCCATTTTTACCATACTTTCTTCACATAACAACACAAGCATTTGGATTCTCATCACTAAACAACTCTGGTGCATGAACATAATCCACATAACCCGACCCGAACACATTATGCGGATGCGGATGCGGATGCTGATGCGGATACCCGATCGGACCCACATAACGTTCCATCTTATGCACCCCTTCCCACTTACCTCCACCATCATCACCACCACCGCCGCTTTTAACCTTCTTCTCACTGCCGTCGCCACCCTTTCGCTCACCGCCATTACCGCCACCGCCCTTCCCCTTCTCTCCACCGACACCTTTCCCTTTCTTCTCACCGCCACCATCTCCGCCATCTTTCTTGACCGGCACAATTTCAACCACCCTTTTAAGTTTTGTTTGCAAAGAAACTGCCAATAACTTCATATCAATAGCCCCTTTTACCGTCACCAAATCTTTATTCTTATCAAAAGACATCTCCACAAAGCCTACAAAAAATAAAATAAAAAAACAAACTCAACAACAAAAAATGTAAATTACTTCAAAACAAAATTCAATTCAATGCACCAAGTCAAATTAGCAAATGACAAAATTACCCTTGGTTTTGCTAACAAGTTTATGAATACGCCTGACACAACCCTGACAGTGTAACGAAACCTTAAATACCGCCGTAGTCACCGGTAGCTAAATAGCAAAAACGATTCAGTCAAACAGTCAACATATGCAGGTATAAATTGGCGTAAGTTAGCAACATCCAAATTTACTAACATGTACCTCTTTTGGTTTCTTTTCCTCTTTCTTTACGGCGGTTTTTGTCTTATCTGGCTTTGTTTGTTTCTTCTTTTCATCTCCGCCGCCACATCCACCGCCGTCATCGGTTTTTTTAGTCGCCGGAGAAATAATTTCCACTTTTTTCTTAGTTTTTTCTTCAACTTTCTGCCGGAGTTTAACCGGATCAATGTTTCCGATCACCGTTAGTTTGTTTAACTCACTGTCACCGATCCTCACTGACTCAACACCTACTTATACAAAAAAAAAATTAAAAAAAATAAAACATAAATTAAATCAATATATCAATATATATTGAAAAATGGAAAGAAAAAAAAAATATAGACAGAAATTTAATTTAATTACCATCTAAAGTACGAACAGCTTTGCAAACTCTACCGGCGCAGCCTTCACAATGCAAGTCCATTTTTAGAACCACCACTGTAACGCCGGTAGCTTTTTGCTTATTTTCACCTCCGCCGCCGCTTTCTCCGCCGCCGGCTTTGTTTTCATTGTTGTTCTTGTTTTGGTTAATTTTCTGAAAAACTCCATTAAATTTAGGGAAAAAAAAACATGTATAATTAACGGCTAAATTTATAAAAGTTAAAAATATACTAAATTTGTGGGGAGATGGAAACATTACCTTGGCCATTTTGGTGAGAAAATGTGAAAATGTGAAAATGTAGGAGAGATTGGAAGTAATGGTGATTAGATATAGGAAGTAATTTGAAAAATAATAATTACAGGGAAAAAAGTGTCAATTTCGAATTTAATGAAATGAATGATGATTCTGGAGATTTGATGGTAAAATGATGAGGAAGGAACAGAGAGCAAAATAAATGGAGTGGCGGTTACAGAGTAGTGGGATGAACATGTGCTTATGAAATGAAACAGTTTTTAACTTTTTATACGTCCGTTTCGTGAGTTATCGGAACAATAAAAATAAAATGTAAATGGAAAAAGTTGAATTATGTTGCTGTTAAAAACATTGTAATTTTAAGGATTTTTTTAATTATTTTTTTTAGGCTAAGATTGTGGTGTCCGAATAAAATAAAGAAGAACGGTTTTGAGAGCAACTGTTTCATTTTTCGACCGATTGATTTTCTGAAATGGGCATAAGGGCATTAGAGACTCAAAATTTCAGAAGTTAATCGGTCCGACCACTTTACCTGTTGGTCCTCTATAGTTCGGGAAATTAAGATGAAATTTTTTATTGGAGTTCTAATTCCAAGTTATGTTCGGGCATCAAGTTTACGTTTGAGACTCCAACCCGAAGGTCCTGATTCAGAATGCTTAAAGTTATATTTTGTCATGCTTGTTTGTATTCTCAAATGTTCATGTAAAGTTTTGTCAATTTCGATTCATGTATTGTAACTTCATCAACTGAATCATCACTTTGATGATTGTTTATTAATATACGCTTCCTTTTTCACTAAAAAAAATAAAGAATTTTTTAAACATGTTTAAACATAAAAACATGTTTTCTTTACTTCTAAATAGTTAATAACCTTCATTAATAACGTCAGTAACATAATTACCATCATATATCATATAATTGATTAAATATTTTCTTAAGCGTATCATTTAGACCATTTTTAATAGTGATGGAGAATGTAGTGTGTTGAGGGATGGGGTGAGGTGGGGTACTTGACTTGCCGTGCTGGTAAACTGTTAGATAGTGAATTTGCATATTGAATGGCGTGTTGAGGGTAAGAGTGTATTTTTAATTTCTTTTTCATTAATCTTAATGTATAATTTATTTTAGTTTTTATTTTTCTTAAATAGTTATATTATTATTTTGTAACTCTAAAAATAGATTAAATTAATAAAATACACTTAAAATGAATAAAACAATTACAATAATTTTAAAATTTCTAAAAAAAAAGAAAATTACATTGTTAAAAGTCCTAATACAATTACTATTTATCCAAAGTCCTAAAAACATAAAATTACAATTATTAATAGTCTTAAAATGACGCTCCTAATTCGGGACTACTTTTGAAATCGGAACGACCAGATTAGTTTTTCACCAGCCTAATCGAAAACAATACAAGAATTCGACTACCGTTTGTCCTGGCTCGTCTTTTTAGCCTTCCATACGTCATCATGAAACATGTGCAACAATTCAGTCTTGTTTTCGTCTAAATACACAATATTCGAAAATGGGAACAATTTTTCTTTTCGAGTAATTCTTTCAACTTTGATAGATCAAAGTCATTAATGTAGAAGTCGTTAAATTCAACTTTTGTCCTGCCATTGTATGACTTACAGTTAACCGCTGGTTCATCTCCGTAATATACATCGAATGAAACCCTCATCAGAGCTATTGATGAAGTTGGACAAGTTGGATGAAATTGAAATGAGAGTTAAAATTATAAAAAATAAGAGAAAATATGGATAAAGTGTATGAAAATAGTGTTAAGTAAACTGTATATATATAGATATACTTGTATAAGTTAGTTATCATTAATTATATATTTGACAGTACAATGTATATGTATGTGTTTGAATTTTAACCAAACCAATCAGAACCATGCACGTCGATCAACATGCTGCTTCTTTCTATGTGCCAGCTACCAACATGCCGCTTCTTTCTATGTGCCAGCTACCAACATGCCGCCATTATCCACCCACCAGCACGCCACGCTAGAGGCGTGCTCCGACGTGGCAGGTGAAAAGACCCGGTGAACACACCACATTGAATTAGGCCTTAAGTTTATGTTTAAAAAAATGCTTTTTAATATAATATTATTATTAATTAATTTTTCATAACTAAAGCTTTTAATTGATTTTTCATCCGCCGTGCATTGTAAGGCTAAAAACCTAGTTTAATATATTCCATGTTGCAAATATTTACGTGTTTGACGTGGGGTTTGCTTATTTTTAAAACTTGTATGCTAATTACGTTTGACGTTGTGGGCTTTATTCATTCTTTAAACTTGTACTAAATACATTGTTTGTTGTGCCCTTCTATTGTTTCTAATTTTTTTGTTTTTGTAAATGCGTAAATAAGTAAATTGCATCGATATGACTTATTTAACTTATCCAAATTTACTGAGTTTTTTACGTTGATAGTCCTTTGAGTTTATTATACCTTTTTCGTGGATTTTTTTATGTCAGTAGTTCGTTAATTTTTTCTGTTACCTCAACACACGTGCATCTAATGTGAGGGTAAAAACATCATTTTATTATTGCATAGACTATTTGTGTAATAATATTAAGTTTCAAAATGAAAACCTAAGAACAAAATCCTAACATAAAAATGAACAAACTTTATACATGAAACGAATTCAAAAAACTGAAATAACTACCCATCGAATTCCGGACTTGAACTTTAATATTGAATTTCAAGTTGGAAGAAAACGAGGTAATTGAAGGTGAACGGTTTCTAGATCAAAAAAGTCATGACTGGAAACAATATCGGTGAATGATGAGCGTTATGGAAGTTTGTCACCCAAATTAATTCATCTTAAATTCGTGAGTTCAGATCTATTAGTGCAACTCCGATAAGTCCATTGAATTTTTTGGTCATTGCTAGAATCAGGTCTGAAATGAGTTTAGTCCATTGCAACTCCCAAATGTTCGCCAGTTATCCATTGCAACTCCCACAGGTTCGTCAGTTTGTCCATTGCAACTTTGATTAGTCCACACAACTCCCAAAGATTCACTGATTTTTTTATGATAACATCTTTCAGGAATTATGTGCCGATGCGTTGATAGGATTTGTCACACCCCCCAAAATGGACCAGGGGTAATTGTGACCAATCATATCATAACACAGTTGTATAAACGAGAACGACTCTATATGAGACTTTTTAAATAAAACCTTTGTTAATAAAACAGCGGAAGCAGTAATACATGTTTACATTATTATTAAAACGTAAAATAAATGTTTATGAACTAAAATATAATATGCGATGTGGACTCCATGCAAGCATCAAATCTATCATCACAAAATTGCAAACAGCTAGCTCAATCATCACCTGAGACAAAACATGCTTAAAGTGTCAACCAAAAAGGTTGAGTGAAATTCACAGGTTTATAAATAATATCCAAAGTTTTAGACCACAAGATTTAGTTTAAAGGTGATTGATATAGAAATATCAATCTAAAAGTGTTGCTGCATTTTGTAATATCGCTACTAAACAAGTTTACCCTATGACACCTTGTACTGTCAGTGTCGTGGAATCATTATTATGTAACCAAAGACCAACGGTCGAATGGTTAGAGACGTTACTCTCAATAGGCCTACTCACAATAATTAAGTTTGCATTTAAACATAGCAATTGACGATATTACGGTAGGGATTTAGCATGAATCAAAGCATGACAGCATAGTTAACAATTTAGTACTTGTGTCTAAGTGTAAAACAGTTATAAAGCAAGCATGTGTCTCACCCCAAAAGTTGTAAAACAGTTATGAAACAGTAAAAAGTGGGGCTATGAAGTTCACCTTAGTAGCACACGAAAGAATTGAACGGAAGGACGTGACCGAGATCTCAACCTAGAGATAGAATGTATGATCAGACATTGCCTAACAGACAATAGTATATAGTGCTATATTGATAGTAATGGTTCACTAAAGAATTTCTATTTTCGGAAGGTTACTATTTATGGAAAGTTTCCACTTATAGTAATTTTCCAATTTTAGAAAGTTCGGGTTAATCTTTAGCAAGATGTTGTACAACTCTACTCAAACTTCGTTGCTATCAAATAAGTTAGGAATGACCAGATGTAACTGGGGGCCCAGGATTCTTGACCAGAATCTAAGTCATGGCATTCGAGATCCACAAGCTTACCCATAAATGGCAACCTAGACATCATTCACTTACGACCGTGAGTAGCGATGAAGTTCACATGAATTATACATTATCTTTGATTAACCTTCACTTTAGGTGTATACACACAACGAATTATTAATGTACTTAATAATTATATATGTGATAATATAACCTAAGTTTTATTTAATATTTATTTATTATACCTTAGTATGTCTTATATATATTAAATATAATTACCTTTAAATAAATACCTAAATTACTTCAAAAATAATAGTGTTTTATTAATCGAACATTATTCAAAAATGTCTAAATAATAAATTAAATATCTAAAATTACATACATAATTTTTATAGTCTTAGTTAATCATATAGATTAGTAGAAAAATTTAAGAAAATGTTTTTATTATATTTTTGTATTTATTTTTGTTTTTACCCTTAATGTATTCACAAAATAATTTTAATTCTACATAATTACTAAATAAACCCAAATAATTATTTTTATAATTTTTATAAGTTTCTATCAGTCTAATACCCTGTAGAAAAATATATAAAAAAATATTTTTTAGTATTTTATATTTATTCTTAATTTACCTTCGAATTACATAATAATAGACTTTAATTATATAATAAATATCAATTCGACCCAAGTAATTATTTTTATAATTTTTTCAAATCTATATATGTTTTAAAAACTTAGAAAAAAATTATATATATTTTATTTTTGGTTAAAAGTATTTATTACGAATTTTACATTGTTTTTACGTTTAAACACTACATAATTCGTATTTAATTATAAATAATATTCCATAAATTATCAAAATTATTTTTATGCATCATAACACTTATAATACTAATTATAACATATAAAAATAGTTAATTTCAAATTTTACAAAGAATATACAATAAATATAAATATAAATGACAATATTGAAAAAAATTTAATAAAAATAGAAAGTACCTCAAATTTTCTTCAAGGTTTTGAGAGAATAACTTAAGTTTTTGTGTTTGGCAAGAAAAAATGAATGAGGAGCCATGTATTTATAGGTAAAAAATGGTTGGTGAAAAGAAAAAAAACAATAAAATAAAGGTGCCAATTTTGACAAAATAATAAAAACATGTTAAAAATGTTTTTAATAAGTTTTTGTTTTTGAAAATATTTAGTCAAAATTCATGGGCTCATTATTTAATTTATTAAAAAAATCTTATTTCTTTTTATTTTTATTTTTTTATAAGCTAAAAATATTAATAATGATTAAAATAACTTATCATTTAATTAATAATTATGTTACATATAGTTTTAAATATAATACGCATTAATATTAACTAAAGTTATTTTATATAATTAGTGTAAACTTTAGTTAACAAAAAGTGTCAACTAAAAATAAATATTTGATCAATGTCAAATTTAATTATATATTACGTATGGATAACAACCCTATAGTCAAATTAGTCAATTCAGGCATGGAAATATGAGGGTTGTTATAGTACCTACCCGTTAAAAGAAATTTCGTCCCGAAATTTAGTTGTTGCCATTAATCGGTGTTGTTCGTACATAGACGAGGATATTTACGTTTTATTTAGTTTTCACGTTCCCAGGTATGCTCGGGGCCTTGCGTGAATTCCAACGTATAGAATATTGTTCTGTTTCAAGAATTAAAATCATACAAACTATAATTTCTATAAGTTCTTCTACGAAGTGCATTTTATTATTAATGCGGAGATCATTCAAAATGATGATGTTATACAAGTTATTTCAGTAAATTGGATATATAAAATGTGTTATGAATAATATCGAGCTCATTTAAACCTTGAGCGTTTATGCCACCACGCTAGGGTAGACAAAATAGAAAGGAGTTCATGAAAATCATAGTCGTGAAATTTGATAGAGATTGTCATTCTTTACAACAAGAATGATGAATATGAGTTGAAAATATTATTTTATCAACATTGGGTAATATGGATAAAACGGTTCGATTATAGGAAGAGTATAAATGAAATTATCTTAAAAGTTTGAAATAAGGAAATATCAGTTTGCCTTAACTTTTGACATAATTAAAGGTGATTTCCGGAATTCAAGGGATTTAAAGGAAATCTTTATAATCTGTCTAAGATTTGATTCTCCGGTAATTAAGGAAATTAAAATTGCCTTGATTGTTGTGTCTAGAATTTTGCTATAAATTAGCTTCTTTTGTTTCATTATCTTCACCACTTCTATACTTTCTTTCTAGATTCATACTTCCAAAGATTGTGAAAATGCTCCATCCAGTTCTTATCCTGGATATTTTTCTGACTGTCGTTTCTGTCATTCTTCTTTTTCATTTACCCCCAGAGGAATCTGTTTACTTCTACAATTACCTTGGGGTTATAGTGTTTTTAATTCTCCCGTGTCTTTATGTTGCTATACACATTGATATACACGGTTTGTAATTTTCGTGTTGTTATCGGGCTTTATATTTTCCCTTATATGTCGGAGCTCTATGCTCTTGTTTTTCCTTCCCGACTTCAAGTCAAGCGAATAATGGTCTAGAATTCGTAGGTATGGAGTTTCAAATGATCATAATATACAAAGCAGAAGGAAAGGTAATAGCACGATTTGATTTGTCAAATTACTAGAATTACTAAGGATAGAACTATCAAGAATATATGTTCTTGATATGTTCAGAGGTTAAGTAGAATGTAAAAGTCATGTAACATGGCAAATGATGATTATAAAGTCTATGAATCATCATCTTCCATTAAAAATTTAGCATGACTTACTGTAATATAATCACGTTGGCCTGACATCATTATATTATACTAACTCATGCTTCAATTCCCAACACTACCTCAAATCATTCAAAATTTAAACTTGTATGTTATAGAAATATAGAAACTAAAACAGTTTCCTTTATTATGTAACACAGAAAGTGCGAAGTGGTAAATAATTTCGGACAAGAGTAGTTATGAATGTATCTTCAGAAATATGGAGGATATTTATAACGAAAGATACGATGATATCTTAGAATTTTCTAAGATCAAATGATAACGAGAAAAATTCTTCTGTAAGGATTTAGAATGCGTAAGGAGATCTTTTGTGATTTTCATCAGAAATCGAATCATCTAGATTCTTTGATTACTGGTTTAATCCTTGTGATTTGTCCACGGTCTCCTTCATGGTTTGCTCAATCCGTTTTTCAGCACCAAATTTTCTATCGAGCGTTCCCAATACCCCATTCTTTATCATCAAACTCCTGGCCATTTAGGCCATCTACAATTTTGCTGTTTCCTCTGCATTTAATGCAGCCATATTTGAATCGTCGGTTATCAATCTGAGATGGTTTCAAGAAATTTCATTTTTAGATGATTGAACGCTGATTGTGATCGTCAAGATTCAAAGGATGTTTTCAAAAATTTTGAATTTGAAGTGTTTAAGCGTAAGATGCATCCATCAATGGATCTAACAGTTAACGAGAAATGTTTGTGATTTTCAAAAGTAAGGAATGGTAAGTTCGGTGGTTTGATGTGATAATTCATCATAGAATACGAATGAATATTGTAACGACCCGGAAAATTTCGACTAATTTTAAACCAAACTCTCGATACGATTTAATATTCTTGACACGGTGAGAGAAATCTGTTAGGTTGAATCTCAAAAATTTTGAAGTGTTTCATATATTCATTTGACCTGTGACTATTCTCGACGATTCACGAACCATTATTTGTAAATAAATGTGTATACATATAAAGATAAAGATAAATATATGTATAGGGTATACTAAAAATAACTATTTAATGATTGTAATACTCGATGGATGTTTCGATTATTGTTTTGATAAGTTTAATTCGAACCTATGTGATTTTAAAAATAAACGTAAGTTCATTTATAGACTACATAAATATTAAGTCTTGTTAAAACTATTTCTACTTTGTTAATTTAAGTTTTAGTACTCCGTACACGTTAATTGAAATAGAAAATAAATAATTAGTGAACCTTTTTGATCAGGTTTCAAATATTTAATGAGTGAAATAATTAAATATACTTGAGATAAACATTTGGGATTTTTAGGAATACTTTTATACGTTAACTGTTTAGCAGTGGACACGATATAATTATCCGTGATAAAGTGTTGACAGATAATTAAAGTAGCGTCCTAATCTTTCTTTCTGTTATACATTTTGTCTCTTTATATTTAACATGATATTAGTTTTAGAATTTTATTAACTATTGATTACTTTATGAGCTGTAAAGTTTTATCTTGCCTATAATTGATTCATAAGATTGAATGTTGCTATTATTACTTGGCCTTATATAATTTTGCACTTACATACTTTCACTAACCAACCAAAAATTTCAAGAAATCTTCAATCTAATATCATCAAATTGCTCCACAAAAATATATAGGGTTATTCTATATTTTCCCGAGAATTGATCCTTCATTTGTTTAAAATCACTGCACCACTCTCGGCCTTCTATCATCGCCACCATCTCCCCACCGTGAACCACCACTTCCCCTAACCACCATAAAACGCCACAACCATCCTCTCTCTACTTTCCCTTCTCTCTCTACTTTCTTCTTGATTTTCTTTTCTGTTGGAGTCGTGATCAAACACCAAACAATCCCCACCTTCGGTTTTTCTGTTTCTAATTCCTGTCATGAACAAAACCCACCCCCTAACACCACCTTTGGTTCACTACCTTCACCCTACATCACCACCACAACAACACCATAGATCACCATCGCTTCACCATCAAAATCATCTACGAAAATCGTCTGTTTCTGTTTTGATTCAAGAACAAAACAACTTCGCGGTTCTTTCTGTTGGTTAGACAACCGCTCTAATAATCCCAACCTCCCACCATCACACGAACAATCATATTCATTACTACTATTTCTGTTTCAGTTGTGTGCCCAACTTGACTATCACACACCACCAAACTACAACTACTACTCGCCTTGTTTATGCAGCTACGAATGCCTCTTGTTTCTGTTAAAGTCTTACAAGCCAAAACAATCAACATAATCGAACCATCTTGCTTCTGCCTCTACTTCAGTTTCGCAACCAACATCATCTCTCTCCTCTCCCTCTCCTCGTTTTGTCTTCCTATTAAGCGAAACCTGCAACACATTTGTTTCTGTTATGGTTAGCCTCAAAACCGGCACACCACCATTATCATGAAATCATACATCACCACCATTTTCTTTCGTTCTCTCTGCATTTCGTCTTCCCTCTCTGTTGAACACCAAATACAAACCACCACCACTGTTGTACCACCACTACAATATCATCGTTGTTTCTATTTAACCGCTATTGCAACTCTATCTTCTGATCGGTTGAAAGACAACCCAAAACAATTGTAACGATGATACATGGAATTGAAGATGAAGGGATTCCACTATGAATTATACATAAAAACGGTACTTATAATAAATTATGAATTGATGTGGATGTTGGTGATATCACGATGAGACTAGATGAATATATATAATGATACAATACAAATAATGATGATAATGACGGCTCCTGTATCTAATTCGAATCCTATGTTTATAAACATAAACTTTGTTCTAGTTTCTGCTATGGGGCCGCTATACTTGGACTCCTGTAATTCTAAATGGACTAGCATTTGGGCCGAAGCCATTATATATTCTATTAAGATCCGTTTTCCCACCACAACCGGCCCAACAAGAATTATAAGTCATGGATCGATAATACTATGATGACAAGGTGATAATTGATCATGATTATGAAGATGATGATGAATAATAGTTGGGTAACGAAGTTGAAGATGATAATTAAATGCGTAAATAAATCTTGTTTGATGAAAAGTTTTTTTTTTTTTTTTTTTTTAAAAAAAAAAAAACATTAATGATGAAGAAGAAAAGACGATGGGATATAATAAACGGGGGTCGAAGTAATACAGAAAAACAATCACAGATGGGTGGTATAAGGAATAGGTTGCTAAGCTAGAGGTCGTGGGTTCAAGTCCCGTTATGGGCAATTATTTTTAGAAAAACTCTAAAAAGGTATCATTAATATTATTATTAACATTAATATTATTATTATCATTATTATTATTATTATTATTATTATTATTATTATTTTTATAGTTATGATTATAAATATTCATTATTGTTAAAAATTTACATTTTTACTAAAAGTATTATTTATTAAAGTTATCATTTTCATCAATATTATTAAAAGTATCTTTATTTTAATTTATCATTTTTATCATTATTATTATTATTAATTAGTATTACTACTATCATAATAGATAAACATTTTTACATATAGCATAGATATCAATATAATTATGTATGGAAGTATTAATTTTAATACATAATAAATAAAGATAAAACATTAATAAAAATATATATAACACTATTAAATCATAATAAATAATAATTAATAAGAATATATAATTTTTGTTTGAGTACGATTATGTGTATTAATATATATATACAAATGATTTAGGTTCGTGAATCCAAGGCCAACCCTATACTTGTTAAATGACGTCATATGTATTTTTACTACAAAATACATTAGGTGAGTTTCATTTGCTCCCTTTTTAATTGCTTTTGCAATATATATTTTCGGGCTGAGAATACATGCGCTGCTTTTATAAATGTTTACAAAATAGACACAAGTACTTAAAAATATATTCTACGTTGAGTTGTACCACTGGCATACTTCCCTGTAGCTTGGTAACTACTATTTACATGGATATTGTAAACGCGAATCCTGTTGATAGATCTATCGGGCCTGACAACCCCAACCGGACTGGACGACCAGTATTCAACGGTTGCACAGTACTTCGTTTCGGTGACTACACTTGATACGGTGTAGTGAGATTTCATAATAAAGGGAATATGCGACGTGATTAAATGTTAAGTATGGTTACCAGGTGCTCAACCACTTAGAATGCTTTACATACACTTACGAGTGTATTATATTTATGATTATGAAATCTTGTGGTCTATTAAAATATTGAAATGATTGTTATGATAAACCTATGAACTCACCAACCTTTTGGTTGACACTTTAAAGCATGTTTATTCTCAGGTACGAATTAAGTCTTCCGCTGTGCATTTGCTCAATTTAAGGACATTACTTGGAGTCGATCATCGCAATGGGACCAAATGTTGATGACTTCGTCCAAGTGGACAAGGACGGGTCGTCACAGGTGGTATCAGAGCGTTGGTCCTAGTGAACCAGGTCTTGCATTAGTGTGTCTAACTGATAGATGTTAGGATGCATTAGCGAGTCTGGACTTCGACCTTAGATGCATATTATAAGTTTTGTTTATCATTCCTAGTGGAAAATTTCCTGCTTAGCATTCCTAAGTCTAGACACGACTTTCTGCACTTATTTGTTAGATAGTTTACAGATAAATTCATATCTTAGCGTATTTATTACTGTAGACTTTATCTGACACGTTTTCTTAATTCCCTCCGTGACCTACGGGATCTTCTGTACTATATTCTATGTAATTAGAATATCATCTGACATCCGAAATTCATTTCATATCGAAAATCCTTTATTAATCGTACGTAATGGAACTCACCATTAGATTAAGTCCCTCAGATTCCGATATAGAGTCCCACTCCATCTCTAGAAGCAGCGTCACCAGAATGAATCAATCAATCAGTCATCCCCAATTCATCTGATGAGTTTGTAGTCGACTTAATCAATGGAGACGTGAAGAAGACGATCCTTTTCGTCAACGGAACTCACCTCTAGATGAAGAACCTGAATCACTTACCGGCGAACCTGTTCGAAACACCATTTTCACTCTCGTTGCCCGAATATCTCGTCACGATTATATTCTATCTATAATTCTAAACCTTATTCATCCGCTCGTTCCAACCGACAATCATCCCGGAATAATAGAAGAAGTCAACGAGCTTCGCGTTTGAGTCGTAGCGTTGGAGAATATGGTGCAAAACTTATCAGCACCAGCAACATCACCGACACCAACAGTACCACCAACAACATCACATGCCTCAATATCTCATTCTGTACCTTGAGCATAATTTTCGTTCTACGTATCGTTCTACACCGACTATCTTTGTTCTACATATCGTTCTATATCAATTACCTATGTTCTACATGACAATTATTTAATCTCTAATGTTTTAGAGATTATGTATTCTTATTCCAACGGTAAATCAAATGAGTTTAATATCTTATTGACTCATTAAATCCATGATTACATCTGAAGAAAATATATATGCAAGTATATTTTCATAAAGATTGTAATTAAAAATTCTTTCGTACAAACTGTTAATGGTGAATATATTTTAACGGGTGGGTAATACCCGAGAAATATTTAGATTTCACATTAATAGGTTATACTGTACACTCTTCAGCAGTCATTAACAATACTGCTCAAGTCCGCACATATACGTATTCGTTCACCAAAGAATAACTATTTTCATTCAAATTCAATTTCATATTTGGATTTTTGACCTATCAGAATCCAACAAGTGGCATAATGAAGAAAACATTGGACAAATAAAATTTGTTAGAAACAAACGAACTAACTAATTGAAATATTGTTAAGATTCCACGCTAACTGTTCCTAGCTAACTGTTCCCAGCTAACTGTTAATTCCGTATTACATTTTATTTATTGCAATTTACATTCTCGCAATTTACATTCTCGCAAATTTATTTATCGTCATTTAATTTCTGTTATTTACTTTTACGCACTTTAAGTCGGGACACATGTACACAATACGTGGGATTAATTCTGAGACAATACGTTGTACACGGGTCATGATATATATTTATTTATTTTACGCACTTTAAATAACGGGACACGTATACAAGGTTTCGACCTATCATATCGACCCATCTATATATATATTTCGGAACGACCATAGACACTCTATAGTTGGCTATACAGGGTTGAGGTGGATTCCAAAATATATATATGGTTTGAGTTGTGATCAATACTGAGACCGGTACATGGGTCACGATACGTATTAATTAATTCGAATATTATATATTTAATTTATATATGAATTTATTGGACCATTAGACAATTGGACTATTGGACTGCTAACTTTGGACAATTAAAATGAATTAAAATATTGATTATAACATATGAAACTAAACAATTCTTCAATCTTGCCACTTGAATTCATCTTAAACCTCATTTGTACCTCGACAATTACAATCTACGTTCAAACCTATCATGATTCATGAAAACTCCTCATTCGAGAAGATGAACCAGTCGCACTTCGTCTACGGAAGAAAAGATTGATGCATATAGTTATGCACCTGAAAAACTCTCGGAAACTGAGTAAACGTTTAACACATATCCGTGCTAGCTCCTTTGACGTTGTTATTTCCGAAAATAACCTTACAATCCCACTCCCAATTTGCCAAATTTTGTCACAGCTCCAGCAAGACAGCTCCGACTTTTCATCCGAAACAACCTTATTATAACCTCGATATATATGCGTACTTTTTATTGTTACTAGGGAACCTTTTATATTCCACCATACTCCCATCAGCGTTTAATCATCTAAAAACACAATTCTCCTGAAACCACCTTGGTTTGATAACCGATGACCCAGATCCGTTAACTTTGAAAATGCTGACGAAGCAGTATGTTGAAGATGGTCTTAATGGCCAAAAGTTGATGATAAAGAAGGGAAGTGTTAAGAACGCTCGATAGAAAATTCAGTACTGAAAATCGGATTAAGCACACCATGAAGGAGACTAAGGATAAATACGAGGACCAAACCCTATATTCAACGCACTCAGATAAATCTGGATCCGATGAAATCTTTAGAGAATATCTTGCTCCAATTTTGCGGAAAAAATTTCTACATTAATATTTGAACTTAGAAATTCCAAAATATCATTATAAATATCTTCGATATTTTTAAGGATATTTTCATAAATATTCCTATCCGAAATTATCTACCTCTTCGTGTTTTCAGTATTCCATTATATTGAAAACTTCTGTAAAATCTAAGTATAATTTATGAATGAATTGTGGAGAAGTGTAGGGAATTGAAGCATGAATTAGTATAATATAATGGCGCTTGGCCAACGTAATTATATTACAGTAAGTCATGCTAAATTTCTAATGGAATGTGATGATGGTTCACAGATCTTACCCTCATCATGTACCATGTTACACAACTCTTTCATTCTATTTAACCTCTAAACATATCTAGAAAATATTTCCTTGATATTTCTTATCTTCCGTAACTCCGACAGTTTGCTAATAAATAGTGTTATTTCATTTTCTTTCTGATTAGAAGAAATCTTAAAATTCCTTGAATTCTGAAAATCAACCTTGAGTATGTCAGAAGTTAAGACGAACCACTATTCACTTCATTACACTCTTTTGTGATAGCTTCGCTCATACGCTTCACATTATCGAATTGTTTTATCCATATTAATCGAAAATGATAAAACTCTATTTATCAACTCATATTTGTCATAAAAACAATTTTATTGTTATCCATGACGACCTCACTCAAATTTCGGGGACGAAATTTCTTTAACGGGTGGGTAATGTAACGACCCGGAAAATTTCGACTAATTTTAAACCAAACTCTCGATACGATTTAATATTCTTGACACGGTGAGAGAAATCTGTTAGGTTGAATCTCAAAAATTTTGAAGTGTTTCATATATTCATTTGACCTGTGACTATTCTCGACGATTCACGAACCATTATTTGTAAATAAATGTGTATACATATAAAGATAAAGATAAATATATGTATAGGGTATACTAAAAATAACTATTTAATGATTGTAATACTCGATGGATGTTTCGATTATTGTTTTGATAAGTTTAATTCGAACCTATGTGATTTTAAAAATAAACGTAAGTTCATTTATAGACTACATAAATATTAAGTCTTGTTAAAACTATTTCTACTTTGTTAATTTAAGTTTTAGTACTCCGTACACGTTAATTGAAATAGAAAATAAATAATTAGTGAACCTTTTTGATCAGGTTTCAAACATTTAATGAGTGAAATAATTAAATATACTTGAGATAAACATTTGGGATTTTTAGGAATACTTTTATACGTTAACTGTTTAGCAGTGGACACGATATAATTATCCGTGATAAAGTGTTGACAGATAATTAAAGTAGCGTCCTAATCTTTCTTTCTGTTATACATTTTGTCTCTTTATATTTAACATGATATTAGTTTTAGAATTTTATTAACTATTGATTACTTTATGAGCTGTAAAGTTTTATCTTGCCTATAATTGATTCATAAGATTGAATGTTGCTATTATTACTTGGCCTTATATAATTTTGCACTTACATACTTTCACTAACCAACCAAAAATTTCAAGAAATCTTCAATCTAATATCATCAAATTGCTCCACAAAAATATATAGGGTTATTCTATATTTTCCCGAGAATTGATCCTTCATTTGTTTAAAATCACTGCACCACTCTCGGCCTTCTATCATCGCCACCATCTCCCCACCGTGAACCACCACTTCCCCTAACCACCATAAAACGCCACAACCATCCTCTCTCTACTTTCCCTTCTCTCTCTACTTTCTTCTTGATTTTCTTTTCTGTTGGAGTCGTGATCAAACACCAAACAATCCCCACCTTCGGTTTTTCTGTTTCTAATTCCTGTCATGAACAAAACCCACCCCCTAACACCACCTTTGGTTCACTACCTTCACCCTACATCACCACCACAACAACACCATAGATCACCATCGCTTCACCATCAAAATCATCTACGAAAATCGTCTGTTTCTGTTTTGATTCAAGAACAAAACAACTTCGCGGTTCTTTCTGTTGGTTAGACAACCGCTCTAATAATCCCAACCTCCCACCATCACACGAACAATCATATTCATTACTACTATTTCTGTTTCAGTTGTGTGCCCAACTTGACTATCACACACCACCAAACTACAACTACTACTCGCCTTGTTTATGCAGCTACGAATGCCTCTTGTTTCTGTTAAAGTCTTACAAGCCAAAACAATCAACATAATCGAACCATCTTGCTTCTGCCTCTACTTCAGTTTCGCAACCAACATCATCTCTCTCCTCGCCCTCTCCTCGTTTTGTCTTCCTATTAAGCAAAACCTGCAACACATTTGTTTCTGTTATGGTTAGCCTCAAAACCGGCACACCACCATTATCATGAAATCATACATCACCACCATTTTCTTTCGTTCTCTCTGCATTTCGTCTTCCCTCTCTGTTGAACACCAAATACAAACCACCACCACTGTTGTACCACCACTACAATATCATCATTGTTTCTATTTAACCGCTATTGCAACTCTATCTTCTGATCGGTTGAAAGACAACCCAAAACAATTGTAACGATGATACATGGAATTGAAGATGAAGGGATTCCACTATGAATTATACATAAAAACGGTACTTATAATAAATTATGAATTGATGTGGATGTTGGTGATATCACGATGAGACTAGATGAATATATATAATGATACAATACAAATAATGATGATAATGACGGCTCCTGTATCTAATTCGAATCCTATGTTTATAAACATAAACTTTGTTCTAGTTTCTGCTATGGGGCCGCTATACTTGGACTCCTGTAATTCTAAATGGACTAGCATTTGGGCCGAAGCCATTATATATTCTATTAAGATCCGTTTTCCCACCACAACCGGCCCAACAAGAATTATAAGTCATGGATCGATAATACTATGATGACAAGGTGATAATTGATCATGATTATGAAGATGATGATGATGAATAGTTGGGTAACGAAGTTGAAGATGATAATTAAATGCGTAAATAAATCTTGTTTGATGAAAAGTTTTTTTTTTTTTTTTTTTTTAAAAAAAAAAAAAAACATTAATGATGAAGAAGAAAAGACGATGGGATATAATAAACGGGGGTCGAAGTAATACAGAAAAACAATCACAGATGGGTGGTATAAGGAATAGGTTGCTAAGCTAGAGGTCGTGGGTTCAAGTCCCGTTATGGGCAATTATTTTTAGAAAAACTCTAAAAAGGTATCATTAATATTATTATTAACATTAATATTATTATTATCATTATTATTATTATTATTATTATTATTATTATTATTATTATTATTTTTATAGTTATGATTATAAATATTCATTATTGTTAAAAATTTACATTTTTACTAAAAGTATTATTTATTAAAGTTATCATTTTCATCAATATTATTAAAAGTATCTTTATTTTAATTTATCATTTTTATCATTATTATTATTATTAATTAGTATTACTACTATCATAATAGATAAACATTTTTACATATAGCATAGATATCAATATAATTATGTATGGAAGTATTAATTTTAATACATAATAAATAAAGATAAAACATTAATAAAAATATATATAACACTATTAAATCATAATAAATAATAATTAATAAGAATATATAATTTTTGTTTGAGTACGATTATGTGTATTAATATATATATACAAATGATTTAGGTTCGTGAATCCAAGGCCAACCCTATACTTGTTAAATGACGTCATATGTATTTTTACTACAAAATACATTAGGTGAGTTTCATTTGCTCCCTTTTTAATTGCTTTTGCAATATATATTTTCGGGCTGAGAATACATGCGCTGCTTTTATAAATGTTTACAAAATAGACACAAGTACTTAAAAATATATTCTACGTTGAGTTGTACCACTGGCATACTTCCCTGTAGCTTGGTAACTACTATTTACATGGATATTGTAAACGCGAATCCCGTTGATAGATCTATCGGGCCTGACAACCCCAACCGGACTGGACGACCAGTATTCAACGGTTGCACAGTACTTCGTTTCGGTGACTACACTTGGTACGGTGTAGTGAGATTTCATAATAAAGGGAATATGCGACGTGATTAAATGTTAAGTATGGTTACCAGGTGCTCAACCACTTAGAATGCTTTACATACACTTGCGAGTGTATTATATTTATGATTATGAAATCTTGTGGTCTATTAAAATATTGAAATGATTGTTATGATAAACCTATGAACTCACCAACCTTTTGGTTGACACTTTAAAGCATGTTTATTCTCAGGTACGAATTAAGTCTTCCGCTGTGCATTTGCTCAATTTAAGGACATTACTTGGAGTCGATCATCGCAATGGGACCAAATGTTGATGACTTCGTCCAAGTGGACAAGGACGGGTCGTCACAAATATAATTCATGAATGTAGTGATCTTTAAGAAGATAACACTTGCTAAAGTTTTACTTAAATTCTGATATGCCAAAATCAGAATATGTATTTGAATTTGTATGAAAATGGTTGTTCTTTAGTGAACGGATACATATGTGGATGTAAGTAGTATAGTTAATGACTGTTGAATCAGAATTGAAGAATGTACGGTGTAACATATTAATGTGAGATATAAATATTTCTCGAGTATTACCTACCCGTTAAAATATTTTCACCGTCAACAGTTTGTACAACAGAATATTTAATTACAATCTTTATGAAAATATACGTACATATATATTTTCTTTCAGATGTAATCATGGATTTAATGAGTTAATATAATATTAAACTCATTTGATTTATGGTTGAAATGAGAATTAATAATCTCCAAAACCTTAGAGATTTAATAATTGTCGCGAAATATTTCGCTAATGAAGTTATGAATCAATACTTCATCGTTCATTGTTATTGATATATCTCGGTATATGATGTTGGTGCTCGTGGATTTCTTGTGAAATTCACAAGGCACGAATAATGTTTTCTAGAAAGTTTTGAGTACATCGAAAATGGAAGTGTAAAATCAAACATGTATTTGAATAATACACTTGATTTATTATGAAAATGGAGTTTAGTGTGCTGAAGCAGTGATTAACGATTGTTAAGTCATTAACGAAGGATGTACATCATAGCATATTAGTGATATGAATTATCCGAGTAGTATTTACTAGTTAAGATTCACACGTAATAGCTTAGTACGAAAATATTTATTATTTTTCCAAGCCATATATATATAAAGTATACATATATAATTCTTCAGAAAGAATGAGTCAATACATCTTAACTCATTATTACTAATATTCCTTGGTATCTATGGGGCGTATGATGTTAATGTTTGAGGTACTGAGTGTGATGTTGAGGCGTGGAATGCAGATGATGTTGTTGGTGAAGCTGATGCTGTTGGCGGTGATGCTGATGGTACTGGTGGTGCTGGTTATGCTGCTGCTGGTGCTCGTAGGTTTTGCACCATATTTTCCAAAGCCACTACTCGAGCGCAAAGCTCGTTGACTTCTTCTATTATTCCGGGATGATTGGCGGTTCGGACAAGGGGATGAATAAGATCTGAAATTCTAGATATTATATATTTGTGACGGGATATCCTGGAAATGAGGGTGAAAATAGTGTTCCGAACGGGTTCGCCGGTAAGTGCTTCAGGTTCTTCGCCAATAGGGCAATGTGGTGGGTGAAAAGGATCACCTTCTTCACTTCTCCATTGATTAAGTAGACTACGAACCCACCCCCAATTCATCCAGAAAAGGTGATGACTAATTGGTTGGTTCATTCCGGTTACGCTGCCATTAGAGCTTGAGGAGTTCAAGGAATCAAGTGAGAAATCCATATTATCTGATCGGAATAAGGGTTTTTGTTATAAGATGAGTGTTGAATATTGAATGATATATTTGTCTTCTTGATATACGTATATATAGCAAAAAGATTTCCGTAATTTACGGAGGAAATTTAGAAAAAGTGTTAGACAAAGTCTATTAAGATAGATATGATAAGATATAATAATATATGATGTGTCTATACTCCAATAATAGCAGTATGATGTGTCGAGATCATAAAATGATAAGTATGTAATCTGATAATCTTTCGATTAAAGACTTTCAATTCGTAATGGCCTATTCAGGTCTACGGCTTGAGCTATAGGATCCTTTAAATCGATAATCTAAACCCTTCTATTCTAGAGTTTCGTAGACGCCATCCGTCAAGAAAATTCAATGATAAAAAAATAATGAGAAATCAAAGATTTAAAAGTAATGAATATGAGTAGTGATGACATTATAATGTCTTTGAGATAACTCAATGACATTTTCCGGTTCACAAACCGATGCATAAAGGCATAAAGCATATAGTTACGTGATATAACAAGGAGGTTATATACGTTTGAGTATGAATAGTAACAAATATAGGAGTTTCAAAAATCATGGATAACATTTCATGTAATACATATGTAATACACAAAACTATGATAGATGACATAGGAATGTCGAGAACGGTGTCGCATTTAAATGTGGTGGCGGAATTGAATAGTACTTAGGAAAGTGAGCAGAGTTCTTAGGTTGGCTCGGCATTCTAAGATAAGTAAAGTTTCTAAAGTATAGTGTAGCATTTTGAAAGGACCCGTCCTAATCCATCCGGACGAAGTCCATATCGATTATAAACGATTCACAACAGTTGATTACATCGCGAGGTATTTGACCTCTATATGATACATTTTACAAACATTGCATTCATTTTTGAAAAGACAATCTTTCATTACAACGAAAGTTGACGGCATGCATACCATTTTATAATATATCTAACTATAACTTATTTAATAATAATCTTGATGATCTCAACGACTCGAATGCAACGTCTTTTGAAATATGTCATGAATGACTCCAAGTAATATCTTTAAAATGAGCAATTACACAGCGGAAGATTTCTTTCGTACCTGAGAATAAACATGCTTTAAAGTGTCAACCAAAAGGTTAGTGAGTTCATTAGTTTAACATAAATAATCATTTCATAATTTTAATAGACCACAAGATTTCATATTTCCATTTCTCATAAACATACGTCCCATGCATAGAGACAAAAATATCATTCATATGGATTGAACACCTGTGTAAGACCCTAATCCTGTTTCTGACTTTTTAGTTGTTCGGGATGCCGTCCAGGATGGTGGGACGCCGTCCAGATGTTAAAGGCTGGACGGCGTCCAGAAATTGGGACGCCGTCCAGTTTGTCTGTCGGGCCAGCTGGGTTATTTTAAGATTTTTAGAGGGGCAAAATGGTATTTTCACTTATGGAACGAGTTAAGGCCACAAGATCAGTTATAGGAGCCTCATTTGCTCCACTAACACCCACACAAACACTCTCATCTTGTTCTAGTGAGAGAGTAAGAGTTTTAGAGAGAGAGAGGTAGATTTGGAGAAGAAGGAGTCGGAATCTCGCTAAAGCTCGGGTTCTAGAGTTGTTCATCTCGCTCCTAGCTACGTTGTGGTGGTATTGGTAAGCTCAAACTCCGAATTTAAATTGTTAAATTTGATATTCAAGTTAGGATTTTGAGTTAGTTTGTTGTGAAACCCTTTTAGGTGATGAAATGGGTTTATGGTGACTAGTTATTCTTGTCACTTGGCGGGTTTTGGGTCGGTTGACGTTTTAGCATTGTTTAGGGTTTGATCTTGAGTTTAATCACTAGGTTTAGTGATTATGGAAGTGGTGAAACTCTTTTGGGTGAGTTTGGTTAACTAATTTTGAAATGTGTCAAAATTAGGGTTTTGGTGTCAAAATGGGTATGACACGTGTTTAACACTTGTGTTCGGGTTTAATTGGTGTGTTAGGACCATTTTCACGTGTATTAGTGATTATTGATTAATTTGGGCGCGGTTTGTGCTTGGAAGTGCAAATGGGTCGAATTTGCACTAAGGGTCAATTGGGTTGGTTTGTAAGTCAACCCTAATTGTGTTGTTTGTATTGTGATAATGGAATAGGTACGTTCCATTGACGAGTTGCGGATTATTTGGAAGCATTCATCAAGGCGACAAGGTGAGTGTTAATATCCTATATGCATATGTATGTGTAGGATGAGTGCGGGTCGGGTGAAGTGATTCTCGGCTATAGAGCTCACTTCACATATAGGTGGATTGATGGACTTGTGTATGAGTCCAACTGGCACGGTTGTGCGTTTTGGTTAACCACCTTTGACGTGGTACACGTTTTGAGTGTACGTGATCACACGTGGTTGTGATGTGGATGTTATAACCTCAATGGCGAAGGGTTGATATTGTTGTGATGTGGATAACCCCGATGTGGTGGATTTTATAATCCCGTGACCGTGGGTTTTGGTATTTGGGAAGTGAATCTCGGGTAGTGCGGATTCATGATGACTCGGGTTGTTCGGTCATCCTTTTTATGAGGTGATGGATTTCGGGTTGTGCGAATTCATTAAGGCTCGGGTAGTTCGGCCAACCTCGGTTGTTGAATTGGTAGAGAAGTGAATTTCGGGTTGTGCGAATTCACTAAGGCTCGGGTTGTTCGGCCAATGTTCGTATGATTGAGGTTAAGGGGTTAACCTTGTAGTTTGGTTACCCATTTATGTACGCGTATTTACTTATATTGTTGTAACTAATCTTGCGGTTTGACTTGGTGGTACGTTAGGTATAACATTGCTTAGTTATGCTTGGATTGCGGTATGTGGCTCGTATTTGTGTGTTAGCGATGCGCATTTCATTTTATGCATATATATGTATGTAGTATATTCTCATTCACTAAGCGTTAGCTTACCCTCTCGTTGTTTACATTTTTATAGATTGCACGGATGCGGTGGCTCGGGTAAGGGCGGGGACTAGTGGACTTGCGTAGTTGCTTTAGAAGACTTGCTTTTGGATTTGATTAGGATTGGGTAGCGTGTCCCCAATCCCATGCTCGGTCTATGTTTTTGTATAAACTAATGGGTCGAAATAGTCACTTATGGTATTTTGGGTCGATGTGGGCCCGGTGTCGTAAAACTCGGTTTTTATTGTGAAAAACTCTTAGTTTAAACTATTGTAATATATTGTGAAAGTGTTTTGGTTTAAAAGTGTCGGGAAGCGGGTTTTCGCCCGCGTGAGTTCGAAAAAACTGATCAGAATGTTTTAGTACATCTGGACGTCGTCCCGGATGTCTGGACGTCGTCCCAGTCTTAAGACCTGGACGCCGTCCAAGCTTTTGGACGCCGTCCAGATCAACTGTTTCAGAATTTTTTTTTTGTGGCACGTTTTCGGATGGTTAACGGGTTGGGTCGTTACAAGTGGTATCAGAGCATGGTCTAAGGGATTTAGGTGACTTGAGATAGGTGCCTAGACTTAGACTTTTGTGTGTGCTTATTTGGCGGGACTTGTAGGATTACGGGTCGGAATGGGAATTTGGTTAGTGCCTTAATTGATAGGTGGACTAACGTGTATATTAATACGTGGATATTATTAATATACGATTGTGTTATGTTTATGTTTATGTTGCGTTGCGAATATCATCGAGCAAGATGGTCGTTGTACTAACGAGGGGATACGATGTGTGTGCGTAATAAGGACTTGCAAACCTTATTACGGGTGCAAATCGTGTTTAACAAGTGATGTACGACGAGTGTTGAGCAAGATGGGGCGGTGTTATGCGTGTTGTTTTATACGTTCGTGGACTAATCGTTTTGCATTCTTTAGAATGACGACACGAAACGAGATCGAGACGAATGACGAGGAGATTAACTCTAGAGTTACAGCCACCGTTGCGGAGCAAATGAGTGCATTTCGAGAAGAAATGGATAGGAAGTATTCCGAATTTCGGGGTAGTAGTGAAATGGAGCGTTGTCTTAAGAGCTTCATGAGGACTAAACCCCCGATGTATGACGGGAAACCGGATCCTTTGGTAAGCACAACTTGGATTTTGGATGTCGAAGGGTGTTTACGTACTATTGATTGCCCTCCCGAGAAAAATACGAGACTCGCTACTAGTCTGTTGCGGGGCAGGGCAAGGGATTGGTTGGATGGTAAGATCGATCTTGTCGGTGGCGAAACGTTTATGGTCTTATCGTGGAACGAGTTTAAGGAGGAATTCTTCGAGGAGTTCCGGACTTCGACCGATTTGTGGGAATTGCGTAATGAGTTGAGAAATTTGCGGCAAGGATCTATGGATTTGAATACTCTCAAGACGACCTTTATGGCGAAGGCTCGTTTTTGCCCGGAGTATTTGGGGAATGATCGTTTGTTAATGGGGGATTTCTATCGGACCATGAATGATAACTTGAAAAGTAAAATTAGTCGGGGTCAAGCGAAATCGTTTGCGGAATTATTCAACTTGGCTAGAGGTTTCGAGTCGTATACGCGATCAAAGATGTGTGAACCTTCAAGTAAGAGGAGGGTTGATTCGTACGGCGCCCCGGGTAAGAAAAATAAGGGTGCAAGTGTGAGTACGGGTAATGTGGGAAAAGGCACGGTGGATTCTCGTGCACCTAGATGTTTCAATTGTGGTATTAGGGGCCACAAGTTGTGGGAGTGCACAATGCCGAGAAGTGATGACGGGATGTGCTACTATTGTCATAAGGAGGGGCATCGCAAGCCGGATTGTCCCGAGTTGGCGGCGAATGCCGCAAGGAGACGTTGAGGTACGTTTCATTTTAATAAATATGTCATTTGAATATTTATTTATGTGGCGTTTAAGTTCGGATTTGTTATTGCATTGTGTTGTGCATATTATTGTTAACGGTGACGTTCCTAATGGAAGTACCCTATGGTAATGATTGTTTTTTTGGACGAAGGGCGTAAGACTTGGTGTAACCAAGCATTCCTTAGTATTTGGGAAATATTTCTACCAAGCCATGGAAATGGCTTTTGGTGTTCGATTGTTAAGAGAATGTTCGCTTGTATGTGGAAGTTGATGAACTGTAAGGTTCGTCGGGTGGTTGGAACCCTTGAAATCGAGTGTTTTGAATCTCGATGTATGTTGGTAATGGAGTTTATATGACGCGACATTAGGTGCCTCTTTTATACCTACTAGCATGGTGTTCAACTCCGATTGTGTTGCGGTTACATTGTACTTAGGGTACCCAAGTGAAACCCTTAGGTACATGAGTGACTAGGTGGAAATTGACAAACTAGAGCAATTGGATGATTGCGAGGGTGTGGTTTGTGTAATTGTGGTACACTTTTCGTTCGAAGTGTTTGAGGATTGATTTAAATCCTTCGTGTGCTCTCGGTTGGAGCAAGATGTGGTGATGGGTCGTGAGAGCCCAAATTGTTGGTAAAGTCTACCTTTGGTAGCATGGTACGGTTGTAAGAGATGCGGTTATGTGATGTAGTTCCAAGTGGGGGAGTTACACTCCCGCCCGAGGAAGTTTTAGTGTGAGATTTCGGATAACGTTTTAGTAAGATTCGAAAATTGTGTTGGGACCTAGTTTGGTCGATTTGTGGTAGATTACAATTTCGGATAAATTGTACTTATGGTTTGGATTTGAATTATCACCGAGGTGGTAATGTGGTAAATCTCGTTGAGAGATAATGGACGTGTTTGGTGAGCAAGGTGAAATCCTTCGGTTAAGGGAGGTGTGTGTCGGATTCTCTTCTAGAGAATTATTGTCTTGTGCCTATGTTTGATATAGGTGGTTCTTGCTCGAGTGTGTGAATGGTTAGTGGTATCCGTTAGGATTCACTATGGCGTAACAGAGCGCGATGTTACGCTACTCGTCGTTCGAGGCCAAAAGGGTGTTGATTGATGAAGCATGACTTTCGGAGTCCGCTGACTTCATCATGGGAATATGCGATTGGTGAAGCATGACCTTCGGGGTCCGCTGACTTCATCATGAGCGAGGTGTGATATCGGTGAAACATGACCTTCGGGGTCCGCTGACTTCATCCGGTGTTGAGATTGGTGGAGCATGACCATCGGGGTCCGCTAACTTCATCAAGGGAGTAGTGTTATGTCGTATGGTGTAACATTATCGGGAAATGCGAGTACCGGTGGGAAATGCGAGTACCATTCCTGAGTTGTGTTGCGGGACGTGAATATCGGGTTGTTCGTATTCACAATATTTCGGGTAGTACGATTGTCCCTGTTGGTTGGACTCATAGTTTGAGGTAGTGAATGTCGGGTAGTTCGGATTCACTAAGGCTCGGGTTGTACGGCCATCCTCGGTTATACTATGTGGCGGTGGTAGTGAATATCGGGTTGTGCGTATTCACGATGACTCGGGTTGTGCGGTCATTTCATTGTGAGATATATGGATTGGGTAGGTGAATTTCGGGTTGTGCAAATTCACTAAGGTTCGGGTTGTTTCGACCATCCTCCATATGTGTTCAGGCTTGGGTTGTTTCGGCCATGTTGAGTTGTGATCTATCGGTTGTTTTATACGCCGATGGTGGGGTCGTAAGGACCGTTTGGTTTGATCTATTGGTTGTTTTATGCACCAATGGTGGGGACGTAAGGACCATGTTGTGTGAACTATCGGTTGATTTATACACCGATGGTGGGGTCGTGAGAACCATGTTGTAGGATTAGTGATGCGATAGCCGTGCTTCGCTCACATGTTGTTACAGGTGTGACGAATTGTCGATTTTGGTACACCTTTGGATTAGCATTGCCATAGTCATTTTGGGCGCTATCGGTTTTAACCGTTTGTTATGATGTTACGGTAGTTGCGTATGGGTCGTATTGCGTACTACAAGGGATGTTTAGTGATTGGTGTTATCCGTAAGGATTCGTTTGGTTCGGTCTCCATCGTTTCGTGTTGTTGACCTTAGGTTGACTTGGTTACTTTTAGCATTGTACTCGGTAAGGATACGCTAGGGGATTGATATCTCGGTCCGAGATTGGTTGAGTTTTCCTGATGATAGGGAGTGAGCATGGTTTTAGTGCTCGGATAGTGGGTTTGATAAATTGTGGGAGACGATTTTAGTTGTTAAAGGTGATTCCTTGGGAAGAGCTGCCTAGGAAAGTAGGATTGGGACTTATGTTGAGGACCGTGGAGTGTGGTCCGTTTGGTTAAGTGACGAGGATCATGAGGACGTGATCGATTCTAAGTGGGGGAGAGTTGTAAGACCCTAATCCTGTTTTTGACTTTTTAGTTGTTCGGGACGCCGTCCAGGATGGTGGGACGCCGTCCAGATATTAAAGGCTGGACGCCGTCCAGAAATTGGGACGCCGTCCAGTTTGTCTGTCGGGCCAGCTGGGTTATTTTAAGATTTTTAGAGGGGCAAAATGGTATTTTCACTTATGGAACGAGTTAAGGCCACAAGATCAGTTCTAGGAGCCTCATTTGCTCCACTAACACCCACACAAACACTCTCATCTTGTTCTAGTGAGAGAGTAAGAGTTTTAGAGAGAGAGGTGGATTTGGAGAAGAAGGAGTCGGATTCTCGCAAAAGCTCGGGTTCTAAAGTTGTTCATCTCGCTCCTAGCTACGTTGTGGTGGTATTGGTAAGCTCAAACTCCGAATTTAAATTGTTAAATTTGATATTCAAGTTAGGATTTTGAGTTAGTTTGTTGTGAAACCCTTTTAGGTGATGAAATGGGTTTATGGTGACTAGTTATTCTTGTCACTTGGCGGGTTTTGGGTCGGTTGACGTTTTAGCGTTGTTTAGGGTTTGATCTTGAGTTTAATCACTAGGTTTAGTGATTATGGAAGTGGTGAAACTCTTTTGGGTGAGTTTGGTTAACTAATTTTGAAATGGGTCAAAATTAGGGTTTTGGTGTCAAAATGGGTATGACACGTGTTTAACACTTGTGTTCGGGTTTAATTGGTGTGTTAGGACCATTTTCACGTGTATTAGTGATTATTGATTAATTTGGGCGCGGTTTGTGCTTGGAAGTGCAAATGGGTCGAATTTGCACTAAGGGTCAATTGGGTTGGTTTGTAAGTCAACCCTAGTTGTGTTGTTTGTATTGTGATAATGGAATAGGTACGTTCCATTGACGAGTTGCGGATTATTTGGAAGCATTCATTAAGGTGACAAGGTGAGTGTTAATATCCTATATGTATATGTATGTGTAGGATGAGTGCGGGTCGGGTGAAGTGATTCTCGGCTATCGAGCTCACTTCACATATAGGTGGATTGATGGACTTGTGTATGAGTCCAATTGGCACGGTTGTGCGTTTTGGTTGACCACCTTTGACGTGGTACACGTTTTGAGTGTACGTGATCACACGTGGTTGTGATGTGGATGTTATAACCTCAATGGCGAAGGGTTGATATTGTTGTGATGTGGATAACCCCGATGTGGTGGATTTTATAATCCCGTGACCGTGGGTTTTGGTATTTGGGAAGTGAATCTCGGGTAGTGCGGATTCATGATGACTCGGGTTGTTCGGTCATCCTTTTTATGAGGTGATGGATTTCGGGTTGTGCGAATTCATTAAGGCTCGGGTAGTTCGGCCAACCTCGGTTGTTGAATTGGTAGAGAAGTGAATTTCGGGTTGTGCGAATTCACTAAGGCTCGGGTTGTTCGGCCAATGTTCGTATGATTGAGGTTAAGGGGTTAACCTTGTAGTTTGGTTACCCATTTATGTACGCGTATTTACTTATATTGTTGTAACTAATCTTGCGGTTTGACTTGGTGGTACGTTAGGTATAACATTGCTTAGTTATGCTTGGATTACGGTATGTGGCTCGTATTTGTGTGTTAGCGATGCACATTTCATTTTATGCATATATATGTATGTAGTATATTCTCATTCACTAAGCGTTAGCTTACCCTCTCGTTGTTTACATTTTTATAGATTGCACGGATGCGGTGGCTCGGGTAAGCGCGGGGACTAGTGGACTTGCGTAGTTGCTTTAGAAGACTTGCTTTTGGATTTGATTAGGATTGGGTAGCGTGTCCCCAATCCCATGCTCGGTCTATGTTTTTGTATAAACTAATGGGTCGAAATAGCCACTTATGGTATTTTGGGTCGATGTGGGCCCGGTGTCGTAAAACTCGGTTTTTATTGTGAAAAACTCTTAGTTTAAACTATTGTAATATATTGTGAAAGTGTTTTGGTTTAAAAGTGTCGGGAAGCGGGTTTTCGCCCGCGTGAGTTCGAAAAAACTGATCAGAATGTTTTAGTACATCTGGACGCCGTCCCAGTCTTAAGACCTGGACGCCGTCCAAGCTTTTGGACGCCGTCCAGATCAACTGTTTCAGAATTTTTTTTTTGTGGCACGTTTTCGGATGGTTAACGGGTTGGGTCGTTACAACCTGGTAACCGACATTCACAATTTGTATATAAGAATATCCCCATCATTCCGGGATCCTCCTTCGGACATGATATTAATTTCGAAGTACTAAAGCATCCGGTACTTTGGATGGGGCTTGTTAGGCCCGATAGATCTATCTTTAGAGTTCGCGTCAATTAGGGTGTCTGTTCCCTAATTCTTAGATTACCAGACTAAATAAGGGGCATATTCGGTTTAATAATCCAACCATAGAATGTAGTTTCGATCACTTGTGTCTATTTCGTAAAGCATTTATAAAAGCAGCGCATGTATTCTCAGTCCCAAAAATATATATTGCAAAAGCATTTAAAAATGGAGCAAATGAAACTCACGCATATAAATATTGTAAAACAGTTAATAAAGCATTTGCATGAATTCTCAGCCCAAAAATATATATAAAAAGGGAATAATGAAACTCACCATAATGTATTTTGTAGTAAAAATACATATAACGACATTGAACAAAAGTAGGGTTGGCCTCGGATTCACGAACCTATATCATTCGTATATATATATATATATATATATATATATATATATATATATATATATATATATATATATATATATTAAAACATATAATAGAAATCTCATAATTTCGTTTATTAACACATATGGTTTATATTTTTTTTTTTGTAGTTTTATAGAATTCCATTTAAATCATATACTTATATTATATCTTAATTTATATGTTATATATTTTTAATTTGTTTATATATTCAAAATGATTAAAATTTTATATAGTTATATTAATATATCCATATTTATATATAATTGTTTAGTGTTATATTTAAAAATCAATAGTTTGTTATATGCAAATATTTATATAAATAATATTAATAAGTTTGTTATATATATGGTTATGTAAAATATTAATATGATTATAATATATATGTAGTAAGTATATTTTATGCACAGAATATTCAAATATTTTTTAAAAGAAATAGTTTTGTTAACAATAATGATTTACTAATAATAATAATAACCCTAATGATTTTTAATGTTGTTACTTGGTAACAAAATGGTAATAATATTAATATTTTTTATAATTGTAGTTATATTCATAATAATAATAACTAACACTTATTTTTAGCGTTACTAATAATGATAATTATAATAATTGAAATAATAATAATAATAACTAATAATAACAATAACAATAATAATATTAATAAACATAATAATAACAATAATAATAATTATAGAGATAAGATAAAAGTGTATACCCCTTCCTAAGCTTTTTGTAAAAAAATGCCCATAGCCGGGCTCGAACCCACGACCTCACGTTAACCCTTAACATTTCTAACCATCAAACCAAATCAGTTTTCTGTTATATCCCGTAACCCAACTATATTTAACCCGTCATCTAAATAATCTGGCCCAACATCTAATTCATAGTTCACGGGCCAGCAACAGATTGAGTTCGGCCCAATCACTTCATCATGTGAACTGCCCAACAACAAAAAGATATAAATAATTTGCGGCAGCTTTGGTTTGAACTCAAGACCTCTCGTTCACACTAACTTCACCTTAACCATTCTGCCATTTCAATTAATCTGATTTTATTCCATACTTATAATATATAAACCGTATGATTCTGTTTTCCCTTTCTTCTCTAAAACAATACCCATAACTATTCTACATTAACCATATCTTCTTTCATGATCATCCTTATTATGATACCATTACCATTATCATATATCGTGTCACTGGTTCCACCTTCTCATTCCATTCTTCATCGATATCATAGTTCGAAAACAACAAAAAAAAAAAATATACACAGCAGCGGCTGTGGTATCCATCGCGAAAAGAAAGGAAGAAAAAAAAATGATGGTTGATTGTTTTGATGGTTTGACGGTTTAACAGAGAAAACAATATAGCAGCTAATAGGTTTCAAATGATTTTCGAATGGAACAAAGGTGGGATCAACTAGTATCGAGTTGCAGATCCAGGATGTCATCATCATCGAAAATTTTACTGTACAGCTTCTTCTTTAACATAAATTATTTTCTTCATCGCTAAATATCACCATTATCATCCTCATTCGCTTACGCATTGTAGCAGTAGACAGAAGGGGAAAACAAAAGAGAAGGAGCGGAATTAATTATGTAGCTGCCGTAACAGTGACGAGTAATTAAAGGTGTTGATTTGTTGTACGAATCTCATAGTATTTATCTTCAAAGTATTGTCCTTAATCTTCATCGTATAATAGTTCAAACAGTAGCAGCAGCTGCAACATCAAAGTATCGATGGTGTGTGTTCGGTTAATAGAGGAAACAGTAACAATTAACATAGTAACAATGGTCGTCCATGGGTGTCGTTTATGGGTATGTGAAAAACGAATATAAACATAAGAAAGGAGGGTGGTTTATATTGATGTAATTAAGGAGGATGAAGGTGGTGCTTGGTGGCTGTTTTCAAGGTTATGGCAGATCATGGTTATCGTGTGGTTGTGATGGTTATGATTGTAGTTCAACGAAGATGATGGTGGTCGATTTGATGATGAGGGTTTCAATGGTTGATGATCGAGGTTTAATGGTAAACAGGAACAAGAAAGAAGGAAGTGTGTTGTGTGTGCATATATCTCTGATTAATCTATAAGTATAAATATATTTAACATCACAATTTAATTTACACAAGTTGGTGAAATATATAATAAAATAATATAACTTTATAATCCCTATTTCACAAAACGTGTGAAACTAAAGTCACAATTAATTCACGGGTTACTTACATAATTATTCTGCCGACACTTTCAACGGGTGTATTTCGTGTCCATTGCTAAACAGTTAGCGTATAAAAGTGTTCCTAAAAATCCCAAACTTTTAGATTAAATATATTTAATTATTTCACTCATTAACTGTTTGAAACCTGATCAAAAAGGTTCTATAATTATTTATTTTCTGTTCCAATTTATATGTACGGAGTGCTAATATTTAATCTTAAAAAGGTAAAATTATTTTTGACAAATCTAAAATCTTCGTAATCAATTTACAGTCCAACTTTTATTTTAGTCCATCATAAACTTATATTAAATCTATATGAACGCTAACGAAATGTCAACCGAGTATTACTGACGTTTACTAATTAAGCTCGAAATCAATCATTTTCTATTTACTCTCTCTCTAAATATAATCAGTTTTAAATAACAAGTTTTATCACATAAATATATATTATATTTTTTTAAACAAATAGATTTAATATAATTTTATATATTTACAAGTAATATTTATATACATATTTATAATATTTCTCATTACATCTTATATTATTTTATTTTGCATATTTATTTCTAATAGTTAAATCGTATTATATTTCAAATTAAAATATGTACATATATATATGTATCTATTTACAAATAGTTGTTCGTGAATCGTCGGGAACAGACAAAGGGTAAATGAATTTATGTAAACAGTACAAAAATTTGGAGACTCAACATTATAGGCTTTGCTTATCGTATCGAAATCATATAAGGATTAAGTTTAAATTTGGTCAAAAATTCCCGGGTCGTCACAGTACATACCCGTTAAAGAAATTTCGTCCCGAAATTTGAGTGAAGTGGTCATGGCTAACAATAAAAATGTTTTCATGACACATACGAGCTGATAATTGGAGTTTTATCCTCATTGAGTAATATGGATAAGACAATTCGATTATTCGAAGAGTACAAATGAAGCTATCACAAAAGAGTGGAATAAAGAAGTAAAGGATTAGCTTTTGATGTAGTCAGGGTTGAATTTAGAAAATAAGGTGCGTCTTAACTTTTGATGTTGTCTCGGTTGAATTCCGGAATTCAAGGGATTTAAAAGAAAATCTTCGAAATCTATAAGATTTGACTCTTCGGTAAATAAGGAAATTAAATCTCTTTTAATAAATAGGGTGATCTGTCTCGATTGCTCAGTCGGATATTTCCATTATAAATTTACCATTTCTGTTCTATTTGTTTTCACCACTTCTATACTAAATTCCCAAATTCAAAAGATTTATGAAAATGCTTAACCCTGTTCTGATCCTAATTCTTATTCTAACTATCGCAATGATCGTTCTTCTTTTTCAACTTCCACCAGAGGAGTCTGCTTTCTTCTACTTTGCCCTCGGGATTATAATGTTTTTAATTCTCCCGTATTTTTATGTTGCGATAAACATTGATATACACGGTTTGTAATTTGTGTGTTGTCATCGGGCTTTATATTCTCCCTTATATTTCAAAGCTCTATGCTTTTGTTTTCTCTTCCCGACTTCAAGTCAAGCGAATAATGGACCAGAATTTGTAGATATAGAGTTTCGAATGATTATAATGTTCAAAGCAGGAAGGAACGTGATTGCACGATTTGATTTTCAAATTTATCAACATCACGGAAGATAGAACCATTAAGAATACATTTTCTTGATTTGTTTCGGAGTTAAGTAGAATGAAAGAGTTATGTGACATGGCACATGATGACGTTATGATCTGTGAATCATCACGTCCCATTAGAAACTCAACATGACTTACTGTAATATAATCACGTTGATCAAGTGTCATTATATTATACTAACTCATGCATCAGTTCCCAACATTACTTCAATAACATTCATATCTTAAGCTCTAAAGTTTACAGAATATAGAAACTAACAGTTTCTATATGATGTAACACTGATAGCACGAAGAGATTAATGATTTCAGATAAGATTAGTTATAAAAATATCTCCAGAAATATGGAGGATATTTATAATGAAAGATACGATAATATCTCAGAATATCAAAGATCAGAGGATGATAGAAACTATTATCTGCAAGGGTTTAGAGTAAGGAGCAAGATATTCACTAAAGACTTTAGCAGACATTGAATCATTTGGATTCTTTGAAGTCAAACTTATTCTTTGTGATTTGTCCACGGCTTTCTTCCTAGTTTCGCATAATCTGTTTTTCGATACTAAATTTTCTATTGAATGTTTTCAATATAATGATACACAGGAAGCACAAGGAGGTATATAATTTCGGACGAGAATATTTATAAAAATATCCTCAGAAATATCGAAGATATTGATGATGATATTTTGGAATTTCTAAGTTCGATGGTTGATGGAGAAAGATTTTCCGCAAGATTTTAACATGACTTCGGAGCAAAATATTCTCTAAAGATTTCAACGGATCCAGAATTACCTGAATTCTTTGAATATAGGGTTTGGTCCTTGTATTTGTCCTTGGTGTCCTTCATGGGTAGCTCAATCTGTTTTTCAATACCCAATTTTTTATCGAGCGTTCCTAACACTCTTTTCTTTATCATCAAACTTTTGGTCGTTTAGACCATCTACTATTTTTCTGTTTCCTCTGCATTTAATGCTATGATATCTGAATCATCGGTTATTAATCTGAGGTGTTTTCAGGAAAATTGTGTTTTTAGATGATTAAACGCTGATGGTAATATGGTGGAATATGAAAGGTTCCCTGGTAACAATAAAAGAGCACGCGTATATATCAACGTTATAATAAGGTTGTTTCGTACGAAAAGTCGAAGTTGTCTTGCTGGAGCTGTGACAAAACTGGCTATCTCGAACAGCAGATGCAAAGTTATTTTTGGTAATAATAACGCTAAAGGAATTAGCACAGCTACGTGTTAAACGTTTACTCAGGTTCTGAGTGTTTTCAGGTGCATAAACTATATGCATCAATCTTTTCTCCCGTAAATGAAGTGCGGTTGGTTCATCCTCTCGATTGAGATGTTTTTAAGAATCATGAAAAGTTTGAACGCAGAATGTAATCGTGAAGATACAAATGATGTTTAAGACAAAATCAAGTGGCAACTTGAAGAATTGTTTATTTCATATGTTATAATCAATATTTTAATTCATTTTAATTGTCCAATGTTATTAGTCCACAGTCGATAGTCCACAGTTGACAGTCCAATAATTCATATATAGTTTAATATATAATATTCGAATTAATTAATACGTGTCGTGACCCATATACGTCTCAGACTCGATCACAACTCAAACTATATATATTATTGTAGAATCAACCTCAACCCTGTGTAGAGAACTCGATCATTACTGCATATAGAGTGTCTATGGTGATTTCAAATAATATATATAGATGCATCGATATGATATGTCAAAACCTTGTATACGTGTCCCGATATTTAAAGTGCGTAAAATAAATAACAGAAATTAAATAACGATAAATAAAGTGCGTAAAGTAAATAACAGAAATTAAATGACTATAAATAAAATTGCGAGAATGTAAATTGCGATAATTAAATTGCGATAAATAAAAATGTAATCAGTTAGCTAGGAACAATTAGCTAGGAACAGTTAGCGTGGTTTCTTAACAAAATTCCTCATAGTTAATTTATTTGTTTCTAACAAATTTTATTTTGTCAAATGTTTTCTTCATTATGCCACTTGTTGTATTCTGATAAATCAAAATCCAAATATGAAATTGGATGAATATGGTTATTCTGTGGTGACCGGATTCGTATCTCTGTATATGTAAGTAGGATAGTAAATGAATGTCGAATCAGATTTGAAAGAATGTACAGTGTAACTTATTAATGTAAAATCTGAATATTCCTCGGGTATTACCTACCCGTTAAAATATTTTTACAATTAACACTTTGTACGAAAGAATTTTATTATTTTTTTTTAATTACAATTTTTATGAAAACATATATACATATATATTTTCTTCAAGTGTAATCATGGATTTAATGAGTCAATATGATATTAGACTCATTTGATTTACCGTTTAGAATAAGAATATATAATCTCTAAAACATTAGAGATTATATAATCGCCATGTCGAACGAAGATAAATGATGTAGAACGATTCGTGGAACGATAATTATACTCGAGGTACAGAATGAGATGTTGAGGCATGGATTGTTGATAGTACTGGTGCTGTTACTGATGGTACTGTTGGTGCCGGTGATGTTGCTGAAGCTGGTAGATTTTGCACCATATTCTACAAATTAATTACTCAAGCGCGAAGTTCGTTGACTTTTTGTATTACTCCGGGATAATTGTCGATCAGAATGAGTAGATGAATAAGGTTTCAAATTATGGATAGAATATAATCATGTCGAGCTACTCTGGAAATGAGGCTGAAGATGGTGTTTCGGATAGGTCCGCCGGTAAACGCTTCAGGTTCATTGTCAAGAGGTGAATTCGGTTGGTGGAAGGGATCGACTTATTCTCATCTTCATTGATTAAGTCGACTACGAACCCATCAGATGAATTGGGGATGGCTGTTTGATTGATTCATTCTGGTGACACCATTTTCGAAGCTTAGGTGAATATCCATGTCGGAATAGTTGTCGGAATAACTATCGGAATAGCTATCAAAATCTGAGGAACTCGAACTGGTTGAGGGATTCATCCCGTACAATCAGATGAAGGATTTTCGATAAGAAATAGATTATAGGATATAGATTAGTACCCTGCAATACATAATTTACATATGCATATATAATACTAAAATCCCATAATTTACGGAGGAATTTACAGAAAAATGTCAGGCAAGGTTTACAATAACAGATACGCTAAGATATGAATTAGCAGATATGCTAAGATATGAATTTTGTCCATACACTAATCATGTAATCAATGCAGTAAAACGTGTTTAGACTAAGAATGATAAGCAAGTGATTCTCTAAGAATGATAAGCAGGTAATTTTTGATACGAAGTGATAAGCAAAACTTTTGACATGTAGACACGGTCGAAGTCCAGACTCACTAATGCATCCTAACGACTTATCAGTTAGACACATTCTTGCAGACCTGGTTCGCTAAGACCATCGCTCTGATACCAACTGAAAGGACCCGTCCTAATCCATCCGGACGAAGTCCATATCGATTATAAACGATTCACAACAGTTGATTACATCGCGAGATATTTGACCTCTATATGATACATTTTACAAACATTGCATTCGTTTTTGAAAAAACAATCTTTCATTACAACGAAAGTTGACGGCATGCATACCATTTTATAATATATCTAACTATAACTGATTTAATAATAATCTTGATGATCTCAACGACTCGAATGCAACGTCTTTTGAAATATGTCATGAATGACTCCAAGTAATATCTTTAAAATGAGCAATTACACAGCGGAAGATTTCTTTCGTACCTGAGAATAAACATGCTTTAAAGTGTCAACCAAAAGGTTGGTGAGTTCATTAGTTTAACATAAATAATCATTTCATAATTTTAATAGACCACAAGATTTCATATTTCCATTTCTCATAAACATACGTCCCATGCATAGAGACAAAAATATCATTCATATGGATTGAACACCTGGTAACCGACATTCACAATTTGTATATAAGAATATCCCCATTATTCCGGGATCCTCCTTCGGACATGATATTAATTTCGAAGTACTAAAGCATCCGGTACTTTGGATGGGGCTTGTTGGGCCCGATAGATCTATCTTTAGAGTTCGCGTCAATTAGGGTGTCTGTTCTCTAATTCTTAGATTACCAGACTAAATAAGGGGCATATTCGGTTTAATAATCCAACCATAGAATGTAGTTTCGATCACTTGTGTCTATTTCGTAAAGCATTTATAAAAGCAGCGCATGTATTCTCAGTCCCAAAAATATATATTGCAAAAGCATTTAAAAAGGGAGCAAATGAAACTCACGCATATAAATATTGTAAAACAGTTAATAAAGTATTTGCATGTATTCTCAGCCCAAAAATATATATAAAAAGGGAATAATGAAACTCACCATAATGTATTTTGTAGTAAAAATACATATAACGACATTGAACAAAAGTAGGGTTGGCCTCGGATTCACGAACCTATATCATTCGTGTATATATATATATATATATATATATATATATATATATATATATATATATATATATATATATATATATATATATATATATATATATATATATATATATATTAAAACATATAATAGAAATCTCATAATTTCGTTTATTAACACATATGGTTTATATTTTTTTTTTTTGTAGTTTTATAGAATTCCATTTAAATCATATACTTATATTATATCTTAATTTATATGTTATATATTTTTAATTTGTTTATATATTCAAAATGATTAAAATTTTATATAGTTATATTAATATATTCATATTTATATATAATTGTTTAGTGTTATATTTAAAAATCAATAGTTTGTTATATGCAAATATTTATATAAATAATATTAATAAGTTTGTTATATATATGGTTATGTAAAATATTAATATGATTATAATATATATGTAGTAAGTATATTTTATGCACAGAATATTCAAATATTTTTTTAAAAGAAATAGTTTTGTTAACAATAATGATTTACTAATAATAATAATAACCCTAATGATTTTTAATGATGTTACTTGGTAACAAAATGGTAATAATATTAATATTATTTATAATTGTAGTTATATTCATAATAATAATAACTAACACTTATTTTTAGCGTTACTAATAATGATAATTATAATAATTGAAATAATAATAATAATAATAACTAATAATAACAATAACAATAATAATATTAATAAACATAATAATAACAATAATAATAATTATAGAGATAAGATAAAAGTGTATACCCCTTCCTAAGCTTTTTGTAAAAAAATGCCCATAGCCGAGCTCGAACCCACGACCTCACGTTAACCCTTAACATTCCTAACCATCAAACCAAATCAGTTTTTCTGTTATATCCCGTAACCCAACTATATTTAACCCGTCATCTAAATAATCTGGCCCAACATCTAATTCATAGTTCACGGGCCAGCAACAGATTGAGTTCGGCCCAATCACTTCATCATGTGAACTGCCCAACAACAAAAAGATATAAATAATTTGCGGCAGCTTTGGTTCGAACTCAAGACCTCTCGTTCACACTAACTGCACCTTAACCATTCTGCCATTTCAATTAATCTGATTTTATTCCATACTTATAATATATAAACCGTATGATTCTGTTTTCCCTTTCTTCTCTAAAACAATACCCATAACTATTCTACATTAACCATATCTTCTTTCATGATCATCCTTATTATGATACCATTACCATTATCATATATCGTGTCACTGGTTCCACCTTCTCATTCCATTCTTCATCGATATCATAGTTCGAAAACAACAAAAAAAAAATATACACAGCAGCGGCTGTGGTATCCATCGCGAAAAGAAAGGAAGAAGAAAAAATGATGGTTGATTGTTTTGATGGTTTGACGGTTTAACAGAGAAAACAATATAGCAGCTAATAGGTTTCAAATGATTTTCGAATGGAACAAAGGTGGGATCAACTAGTATCGAGTTGCAGATCCAGGATGTCATCATCATCGAAAATTTTACTGTACAGCTTCTTCTTTAACATAAATTATTTTCTTCATCGCTAAATATCACCATTATCATCCTCATTCGCTTACGCATTGTAGCAGTAGACAGAAGGGGAAAACAAAAGAGAAGGAGCATAATTAATTATGTAGCTGCCGTAACAGTGACGAGTAATTAAAGGTGTTGATTTGTTGTACGAATCTCGTAGTATTTATCTTCAAAGTATCGTCCTCAATCTTCATCGTATAATAGTTCAAACAGTAGCAGCAGCTGCAACATCAAAGTATCGATGGTGTGTGTTCGGTTAATAGAGGAAACAGTAACAATTAACATATAACAATGGTCGTCCATGGGTGTCGTTTATGGGTATGTGAAAAACGAATATAAACATAAGAAAGGAGGGTGGTTTATATTGATGTAATTAAGGAGGATGAAGGTGGTGCTTGGTGGTTGTTTTCAAGGTTATGGCAGATCATGGTTATCGTGTGGTTGTGATGGTGATGATTGTAGTTCAACGAAGATGATGGTGGTCGATTTGATGATGAGGGTTTCAATGGTTGATGATCGAGGTTTAATGGTAAACAGGAACAAGAAAGAAGGAAGTGTGTTGTGTGTGCATATATCTCTGATTAATCTATAAGTATAAATATATTTAACATCACAATTTAATTTACACAAGTTGGTGAAATATATAATAAAATAATATAACTTTATAATCCCTATTTCACAAAACGTGTGAAACTAAAGTCACAATTAATTCACGGGTTACTTACATAATTATTCTGCCAACACTTTCAACGGGTGTATTTCGTGTCCATTGCTAAACAGTTAGCGTATAAAAGTGTTCCTAAAAATCCCAAACTTTTAGATTAAATATATTTAATTATTTCACTCATTAACTGTTTGAAACCTGATCAAAAAGGTTCTATAATTATTTATTTTCTGTTCCAATTTATATGTACGGAGTGCTAATATTTAATCTTAAAAAGGTAAAAATATTTTTGACAAATCTAAAATCTTCGTAATCAATTTACAGTCCAACTTTTATTTTAGTCCATCATGAACTTATATTAAATCTATATGAACGCTAACGAAATGTCAACCGAGTATTACTGACGTTTACTAATTAAGCTCGAAATCAATCATTTTCCATTTACTCTCTCTCTAAATATAATCAGTTTTAAATAACAAGTTTTATCACATAAATATATATTATATATTTTTAAACAAATAGATTTAATATAATTTTATATATTTACAAGTAATATTTATATACATATTTATAATATTTCTCATTACATCTTATATTATTTTATTTTGCATATTTATTTCTAATAGTTAAATCGTATTATATTTCAAATTAAAATATGTACATATATATATGTATCTATTTACAAATAGTTGTTCGTGAATCGTCGGGAACAGACAAAGGGTAAATGAATTTATGTAAACAGTACAAAAATTTTGAGACTCAACATTATAGGCTTTGCTTATCGTATCGAAATCATATAAGGATTAAGTTTAAATTTGGTCAAAAATTCCCGGGTCGTCACACATTTAACAGTTTAAGGCAACAATTAAAGGCACTATAGTCAAAGAAAGTTGTAGTCCTACATTGCTAAGGTACCTAATTGTATAAGGCACACATAAAATGCAATCCTAGTTCTCTACATCTGCCTGCTCTGATACCAATCTGTCACACCCCCCAAAATGGACCAGGGGTAATTGTGACCAATCATATCATAACACAGTTGTATAAACGAGAACGACTCTATATGAGACTTTTTAAATAAAACCTTTGTTAATAAAACAGCGGAAGCAGTAATACATGTTTACATTATTATTAAAACATAAAATAAATGTTTATGAACTAAAATATAATATGCGATGTGGACTCCATGCAAGCATCAAATCTATCATCACAAAGTTGCAAACAGCTAGCTCAATCATCACCTGAGACAAAACATGTTTAAAGTGTCAACCAAAAAGGTTGAGTGAAATTCACAGGTTTATAAATAATATTCAAAGTTTTAGACCACAAGATTTAGTTTAAAGTTGATTGATATAGAAATATCAATCTAAAAGTGTTGCTGCATTTTGTAATATCACTACTAAACAAGTTTACCCTATGACACCTTGTACTGTCAGTGTCGTGGAATCATTATTATGTAACCAAAGACCAACGGTCGAATGGTTAGAGACGTTACTCTCAATAGGCCTACTCACAATAATTAAGTTTGCATTTAAACGTAGTAATTGACGATATTACGGTAGGGATTTAGCATGAATCAAAGCATGACAGCATAGTTAACAATTTAGTACTTGTGTCTAAGTGTAAAACAGTTATAAAGCAAGCATGTGTCTCACCCCAAAAGTTGTAAAACAGTTATGAAACAGTAAAAAGTGGGGCTATGAAGTTCACCTTAGTAGCACACGAAAGAATTGAACGGAAGGACGTGACCGAGATCTCAACCTAGAGATAGAACGTATGATCAGACATTGCCTAATAGACAATAGTATATAGTACTATATTGATAGTAATGGTTCACTAAAGAATTTCTATTTTCGGAAGGTTACTATTTATGGAAAGTTTTCACTTATACTAATTTTCCAATTTTAGAAAGTTCGGGTTAATCTTTAGCAAGATGTTGTACAACTCTACTCAAACTTCGTTGCTATCAAATAAGTCAGGAATGACCAGATGTAATCGGGGGCTCAGGATTCTTGACCAGAATCTAAGTCATGGCATTCGAGATCCACAAGCTTACCCATAAATGGCAACCTATACATCATTCACTTACGACCGTGAGTAGCGATGAAGTTCACATGAATTATACATTATCTTTGATTAACCTTCACTTTAGGTGTATACACACAACGAATTATTAATGTACTTAATAATTATATATGTGATAATATAACCTAAGTTTTATTTAATATTTAGTTATTATACCTTAGTATGTCTTATATATATTAAATATAATTACCTTTAAATAAATACCTAAATTACTTCAAAAATAATAGTGTTTTATTAATCGAACATTATTCAAAAATGTCTAAATAATAAATTAAATATCTAAAAATTACATACATAATTTTTATAGTCTTAGTTAATCATATAGATTAGTAGAAAAATTTAATAAAATGTTTTTATTATATTTTTGTATTTATTTTTGTTTTTACCCTTAATGTATTCACAAAACAATTTTAATTCTACATAATTACTAAATAAACCCAAATAATTATTTTTATAATTTTTATAAGTTTCTATCAGTCTAATAACCTGTAGAAAAATATATAAAAAAATATTTTTTATTATTTTATATTTATTCTTAATTTACCTTTGAATTACATAATAATAGACTTTAATTATATAATAAATACCAATTCGACCCAAGTAATTATTTTTATAATTTTTTCAGATCTATATAAGTTTTAAAAACTCAGAAAAAAATTATATATATTTTATTTTTGGTTAAAAGTATTTATTATGAATTTTACATTGTTTTTACGTTTAAACACTACATAATTCGTATTTAATTATAAATAATATTCCATAAATTATCAAAATTATTTTTATGCATCATAACACTTATAATACTAATTATAACATATAAACATAATTAATTTTGAATTTTACAAATAATATACAATAAATATAAATATAAATGACAATATTGAAAAAAAATTAATAAAAATAGAAAGTACCTCAAATTTTCTTCAAGGTTTTGAGAGAATAACTTAAGTTTTTGTGTTTGGCAAGAAAAAAATGAATGAGAAGCCATGTATTTATAGGTAAAAAATGGTTGGTGAAAAGAAAAAAAATAATAAAATAAAGGTGCCAATTTTGATAAAATAATAAAAACATGTTAAAAATATTTTTAATAAGTTTTTATTTTTGAAAATATTTAGTCAAAATTCATGGGCTCATTATTTAATTTATAAAAAAAATCTTATTTCTTTTTATTTTTATTTTTTTATAAGCTAAAAATATATATAATGATTAAAATAACTTATCATTTAATTAATAATTATGTTACATATAGTTTTAAATATAATACGCATTAATATTAACTAAAGTTATTTTATATAATTAGTGTAAACTTTAGTTAACAAAAAGTGTCGACTAAAAATAAATATTTGATCAATGTCAAATTTAATTATATATTACGTATGGATAACAACCCTATAGTCAAATTAGTCAATTCAGGCATGGAAATATGAGGGTTGTTATAGGATTCATTGCCACCACCAGATTCGTAGAAAATAGAAATGGTCACCGATGAAAAGAAACGTAAATGGTCTTTACCAAGCCACCAACGTCTCTTTAGCATGGTCCATTCTGCTAGAATATCATATTGAAGGGGTTTTTTGGTTTATATGGGTATCTGACTCGCTTTGCGGACCGACTAATCCTAGGGCGACCACTCACTTTGCGAGCTGCTCGAAGTCATCGTGGGTGAACCACCGTGATCATTGGGGGATAAATTTTCAGCTTTATGGCTTCGAGCCCATAACATCCACTCTGGAAGAATAAGGCATAATCGTTCTACCTCACCTCGTGAGATTGAAGGTTTTTAGGGTTTAATTACAATGTTTTGGGAGCCTATAATTCATGGAATCATTATGAAGTAAAGTCGAGTTCTATTATGTGTAGAATAGTGGTTGTGTGGTGTTGATTGATGGTTTCAAGATATTATTTGTAAATGAAGATTTTAAATAGGAATAAAAGATTCCGTCGTTATTGAACGTGCTTTGTAATTTGCAGATTCCGTCGTAAATTCTGTACCAATTGTAACACATCTAGATCTCCGGAACTATTTCTTATATATATATAATACGGAGTATGTTTTTTTTGTCAAAAAAATAAAAAAAAAAAAGAAATAGGAATAAAGACAAGAGAAAGATGATATTAAAGAAGAAAATGTGAAAAGATCATTTTACTCCAAGCATATAACTCATAGACTGATTTAACGGGGAAATTTAGCAATCACTAGACAAAGGGATAAGTCACATAAAAAAGTAAAATTCAAACGACTACCAATGCCAAAAAAATAAGTTTGTGATGATATCTGCATGTTTTGATAAATCACATTGACTATCTACATAATGTTCTTTTTATATGACTTGATCTCTCGTCCTTTTTTAAAAAAACTCTTTATTTTAATAAATTTAATAAGTAAAGCTAAAGTATTAAAGTAGACAACAAACAAAAGTAAAAGGTATTTTAGTTATTTAAAGTAGATGACGGACCATCAATAAAATAAAAGTATAGTTTAGTTATTGGTTATTTATTTTACAAGTTTTTTAATGATAATTTCTAGGGCAAATGCCATAATTAAGAATCAAATTTATATGAAGACAATCAAATTAAAGCGGTCGAAGTAAGTTTTCTGTAAAATACGTTTAACTATTGTTAATGTAGATACAATTTAAGTATGTGCAAATTTTTTTAATCAGGCGAAATTGTAAATACCTATTTTTTATTAGTTAGGAGTTTTTTTTATAAAAGCTTCAAAAAATTCCATAAAGCTGTGTGTCAAATATGGGCCGTATGCATTCCAATCAATTATCTTTGGGTTTGGGTTTAGGTTGGGCCATCTTGGGCTGATCATGGATGGATCTCTCGACGGTCAAATAAACAGGTTCGGTTACGTAAACGGGTAAAATACATGTGACAACCTCTAGCAGCAATAACACGCCACGTGTCACCGCCGCACTCACACAGCTATAAATACACACTTTTCATCAACTTCATCTCAACAATTCTATTTTCTATTTTCCGATCAAAATAACCTAACAATAAATAATTAACAGTTCTCTCAAATTATCCGGATCCTTCCTTTCTCCAACCACAAGGTATGAAGATCAATCTCCATTTTGTACTGTTTCAGTTTCAATTATCTGCAGTTCTGATAATTATAATTGATTATAATTTTGTTTTATTTTTATTGTTGTTGTTTCAGATGGTTTCTGATGCAAGCAAGAAAAAAGCAGCTCAGAAGAAAGCGGCAGCCGCCGCTAAAAGAGGCGGTAAGGCCGCTGCCGTTGCGGCGGCAAAAAAGGCTGCCGAAATTGGTACGGCGAAAGATAATTTGACGAACGGAATGGAATCACTCACTATTTCTGATCGTACGTGTACTGGTGTTCTGTGTTCTCATCCTTTATCTAGAGATATTAGGGTAAGTTTGTGGTTTTAATTATTCGATTGATTTTTTTGATGGATTATCAGTTAGTTGCTGATGAATTTGATTGATCAGTTTTGGTATTTGTAATTGAAACGTTTGAGAATTAGTTCAGCGTACCTAGATAAATGCATATATAATACTCTGTCTCTATTTATATATGGATCAACATATTTATTTGTTTTATACTGTAAAGTAGTTATATTATTGATTGATATGATCCATCTTTTGTTTTATATTGTTGTTTTATACTGTAAAATTGTTATATTAGTTTATATTTAGTTGTTTTATAAAATAAACTATGTTGTGACTCTGTTTTCTGAATGATATTTAATCAGACTATGATTTTTATTTATTTATGTATGTATCTTATTTTATTTATAGTAATAATTTTTTTTTTCCTGCTGTTTGTCTTGCTTTATAGTACAGTCAGTGAACTAGAAAACTAAATAATTGAGTGACATCAGATACCTTCTGCATCTGGCAATGCTTGTTCATTTGGTACGTATTGTCGGGTTGTAAAGATATGGTAGTTTCCATTTTCTGCAATTTTCGTATATACACACGGTTTTTATTTAGGATTTTTTTGAATTCCTTTCTTTATCTGTGGCCTGATTCTTGTTTTATGATCCAAGAGTCTTTGTTAAAACTTCGGCTGCTATGGGTTTATTGTGTTCTGTGATCTAATAGTTGAGATTGATATTGTTTGGTGTGATGATTTTTTCCTTTCTCATTGCGGGTTAGGTTGGCGGTTTGTGATATAAAATGTGAAGTACGGATTTCAATAATTTTCTCGTATTCTATGGGGATTTGAGTTTTAATCTAATGTCTAATAGGACCATTCACTCCTAATGATTTTGTTTCATATTCGGAAGCGCACATTTTGTTGAGTCTTTATTGTAGAGGAATTTAGTTTTAGTCGTCTTAATGTTCTGTCATCATGTTTTAGAAAAACTATAATTGCTAAATATACAATTTTTTTTTTCTTTTGTCAAATTTAGCACTTCTATATACATTTCATATACAGATGAAATTAATTGTTGAGAACGGGTTGTAGTCTCATCTTGGGGTTCAAATGGTTTTTAGTTCACATTCAATTGTTGATACGTTAATGGATCAATTGAACCCTTATTGACGTCAGTTTGGGTTTTGTTTGAAGTTTATATTATCATATTATTATCAAAATCAGATTTATATTAAACTAATGATAATATGCTCTGATAGTGTCAGTCATGCTTATAGTTTTGCATATTGTAGATTTGATTTTCTACATTGGTTGATACTTGATTGTTTTTAATGTTAAGAATAGCATTTGCTGGATATTGCTGTGGCGGCCCACCTAGACGAATGCCTAGTCAGATGGGTGTTCTGCCATCAACGTTACCTAGTTTTAGTTTAGCCTTTTTGTAAATGTGTCAAATTTAAAGGTAATTCTACACCTTATCATAGAAGGTAATTCAATGAATTATCTTATGAGTCGTGACCCTTGTTTCATATAATTCAGACTGTATATCGTGTACTCCATACTACACAATCTAGCCAACTTTGTAACTTAGATTAATATTAATAACATTCTAACTTCCATTTTTATGATTGCAGATTGAGTCTCTATCACTTACATTTCATGGACATGATCTTATTGTTGATTCTGAGCTCGAGCTTAACTATGGGAGGTTTGTGTCATTTACATCGAGTTAACGAGTCACCTCTGTTTTATATCTATGAATGGTTATTGCATAATAGGGCAACATAGTTTACTTCTACTTTAGGGTAACCATGTATACCTTTATTATAAAAAATATGTGTAACGTATTTTATAAAAATGATTACTTACCAGTAAGTTTGACCATGTCGCTAGGATGGGTACCTAGAAAAAGCTTCCTTAAACTGAATTTTTTTTTTTTTTCCTTTTAAAAGTTCTGTACTTTTTATGGCTAAAAATGATATGATAATCCAAACCAAGAATTAAACTAAACTTGGTTAATTATCTTTGTTCTGCAATAACTCTGCATACGGATTTTTTAGTTTTCTAACATTTGTTCATGCATTTGGCTTTTTAGACGATATGGTTTACTTGGTGCTATATCGAGATGATAACGTACCAGTAATTTCGACCATGTCTGACTCCTTTCTCACATGTTGCTAGGATGGTACCCATAAAGCTTCCTGAAATTGATTTTTTTCCCTAGAAAGTTTGATACTTTTTTATGGCTAAAAACTGATATGGTAATTTAAACCAAGAATTAAACTAAACTAGGTTATATATATTCTGCAATAACTCTTGATACGGGTTTTATAGTTTTCTGAAATTTATATGTACATTTCTTTTTTTAGACGATACGGTTTACTTGGGTTGAATGGATGTGGTAAATCTACTCTTCTTACTTCAATCGGACTTCGAGAACTTCCGATTCCCGAGCACATGGACATATTCCATCTTACTAGAGAAATCGAAGCTTCTGATATGTCTTCGCTCGAGGCTGTGATGAATTGTGATGAAGAGAGGTTGAAATTGGAGGAAGAAGCTGAACGCCTGATTGGACAGGTGCGTATCAAACCCTCAACATGGGTAAATATGGGTCACGGGTCACAAGGGTCGTGTTGGGTCGGACTGCATTGGGTTACATCCATCAGACCCTTTTTCAATCTAACTGCCATTTTATATGCTAGTACAGTAACATCAGTGTGCAATGTGATAAAAAGTAGATGCTCAACTTGAAGTTTAAGTAAATAAAAAAAAAAAAAAAAAATCTTGAAAAGAATATATATACTATTTATGTGTCATACAAAACGATAAACCGAAGACAACATTCTCATGGAAGGTGTTGATATCCTCTTTTTTTTTTTTTTTTTTTTTTTAATTGAAGTTACTATCACGAGGGTATGGACCTAACGTATTTTAGATTTTAATTGTCATTATTCTCACATTGTGAAAATAAATATCATAGGTAGTATACGAGCATCCTTAAAAAAACAGTTGTACGGTCATAAATAGGTTTTAAAAGCTTCGTGACGCCTTTTATCTTTGTCTATTCCTCATGTGTATGTGTTTTAAAACATTGAATCCACTTGATACAATTTAGCATATGCACATTGATAGACCAATGCATACCTAAGCTTAAGAAAACTTACAGGTCTTGTAACTACATCTTTATGAAAGATGTCAACCTCATTTAACCGACATCTAACTTCATTAATTGATCTTTTAACAAAATATCTCATCCTTTCAAGCGTAGGTGCTTCCTCAAAGAATCCAATATTCCATCTTTATAAATTGCAATATAACCAATGTTACGGGGTAAACACTTTTTCTGAACTCTTCAGTTTTCAGTAAATTAATTGTTTACACTGCTACTATCACTAAAATTAGTTTTAGTGATATAAGGTGGTGGTATAGGTCGCTACAAGAAGTCAATTCGCTATAATCTTTCTACTGATTACTAATGTGGAATTTAGAGGAAAGAAATTAAAGTTTAAATGTGAAAATTTCCTTGCAAGAGAAACGGGTAAGGAAGTTAAAGTTTAATCTTACTCATTTATTGAACGCATGATGATTTTTATACCATTTAAAATTACCCATAGACGGTGTACATATCCAAGTTTTCTGTACACGAGCTAATTTTTGGTGCTGTACAAATTACAGCTTAAGAAAACTTACAGGTCTTGTAACTACATCTTTATGAAAGATGTCAACCTCATTTAACCGACATCTAACTTCATTAATTGATCTTTTAACAAAATATCTCATCCTTTCAAGCGTAGGTGCTTCCTCAAAGAATCCAATATTCCATCTTTATAAATTGCAATATAACCAATGTTACGGGGTAAACACTTTTTCTGAACTCTTCAGTTTTCAGTAAATTAATTGTTTACACTGCTACTATTACTAAAATTAGTTTTAGTGATATAAGGTGGTGGTATAGGTCGCTACAAGAAGTCAATTCGCTATAATCTTTCTACTGATTACTAATGTGGAATTTAGAGGAAAGAAATTAAAGTTTAAATGTGAAAATTTCCTTGCAAGAGAAACGGGTAAGGAAGTTAAAGTTTAATCTTACTCATTTATTGAACGCATGATGATTTTTATACCATTTAAAATTACCCATAGACGGTGTACATATCCAAGTTTGCTGTACACGAGCTAATTTTTGGTGCTGTACAAATTACCATACTTATTTAATGGGTTAGCCGCGTCGGCCAATTTTTTCTAACCCATATATTTTCGTTTCGGTTTTGTTTTTTTTTTTTCTTCCCAAAATGTGATAATTTCTCTTTGGATAAGGTGCTAAAAAATAATTGTGCTGTTATTTATTTGTGTGTTTGAATGTAGGATGATGGTGGTGGAGAAGCTCTTGAACGAGTTTACGAACGGTTGGATGCAATGGATGCTTCCACTGCCGAAAAGCGTGCGGCCGAGATTCTAAATGGTCTTGGTTTTAATAAAATGATGCAGCAAAAGAAAACACGAGACTTTTCCGGTGGCTGGAGAATGCGGATTGCTTTGGCTCGTGCTCTTTTCATGAACCCTACTATTCTATTGCTAGATGAACCCACAAATCATCTCGGTTTGATTTTTTTTCTTTTAAACAAAACACTAGATACACTATAAAAATGTTTCTTTTTTCTTTTCTAAGCTACAAAACCAAAATACACTTGATATAAACAAATATGAATTGAATTTATCCACTAGCCACACTTTAGGTACTTAATTGACAACTATTGTTTTATAAGATACAAGTCAATGTAGCATAACTTTATAATGAGAAGCACACTCTGTTCTAGAGGGAGACTACAATATATAGAACTTTAAAAGAGCACCTTTTTTGTTTTTTTTAATTATGAGCCACTTTTTTTTTTTTTTTTTACAAATTTAGAAGCTTGTGCAACTTTAGAAGAGCACTTTTTTATTTTCTTCATTTTTAACCACTTTTTATTTTTATTTTTCCTTTAATGTCAACGAAGCTATGCGGTTGTTAGGTATAGCGGACATTTCGTTGAATATGGTTTGGAAAAATATTGCAAGGAATATCCGGGTTCCATCCAAAATTTCTATCTTTCATTAACTCGCTTTTGACGTTTGATTGGGCCGGCATCTATTTGGGCTTATATGGTTAGCAAGAAAACTTCATATTCAACGGAAACGACACTTGTTGGATGTCTGTTGTTCGTCATATTAAGCTCAAAGTGTTTTTGTTGGCTTTGTTTTTCAAGTTTTGATAGTCTCTTCAATTTTGTTTGGGCTTATAGCTCCGGTATTTTATGTCGGTCGGCTTAATTTTTAATATCTTTATGTACAAGCTGTTCGAGTATTTTTGTAATTGTTGCCTTCATTATTTTGATGAAGGTGTTTTATTATAATCGTTCCATCTTTGCCGAAAAAAAGAAAAAAAAAAAAAAAGAAGCTAGTGTAACTTTCAAAGAACACTTCTTTATTTTTTCATGTTTAACCACTTCTCTCTCTCCTCCTTTCTTTTTTTTTTTATAACAGATTAGAAGCTTGTTTATCTTTCAAAGAGCACTTTTTTATTTTTTTCATTTTTAACCACTTTTTTTTATTATTTTACAGATTTAGAAGCTTTTGTAACTTTCAAAGAGCACATTTTCAGTTTTCATTAATAACCTTTTTCTTTTTATTTTACAGATTTAGAAGCATGTGTAACTTTTAAATAGCATTTTTTTTTATCTTTTATTTATTAACCATTTTTTTTTTTTTTTTTTGATTTTACAGATTTAGAAGCTTGTGTATGGCTAGAGGAAACCCTAAAGAAATTCGAACGGATACTCGTCGTGGTCTCTCACTCTCAGGACTTTTTAAACGGTGTCTGCACCAACATAATCCATATGCAAAATAAGAAATTAAAAATATATTCTGGTAATTTTGACCAGTACGTTCAAACTCGATCCGAACTCGAAGAGAACCAAATGAAACAATACAAATGGGAACAGGATCAGATCGCTAACATGAAAGAGTACATCGCTCGGTTTGGACACGGGTCCGCTAAGTTAGCCCGACAGGCCCAAAGCAAAGAAAAAACCTTAGCCAAAATGGAACGGGGCGGTCTAACCGAAAAGGTCACTCGAGATAAGATTCTCGTTTTCCGTTTTACCAATGTCGGTAAGCTTACTCCACCCGTGTTACAGTTCATCGACGTCTCTTTCGGCTACACTCCCAATAACCTCATCTACAAGAATCTTGACTTTGGGGTTGACCTTGATTCACGTGTCGCGTTGGTGGGACCCAATGGAGCGGGTAAGAGTACACTTTTAAAACTAATGACCGGAGAATTAGTTCCGGTTGACGGTATGGTTAGACGGCACAACCATTTAAGAATCGCGCAGTTTCATCAACATTTAGCTGAAAAACTTGACCTAGAAATGTCGGCGTTGACTTATATGTTGAGCGAGTATCCCGGTAACGAAGAGGAAAAGATGCGGGCGGCTATCGGGCGGTTTGGGTTGACCGGGAAAGCGCAAGTGATGCCAATGAAGAATCTTTCAGATGGTCAAAGGAGCCGGGTTATATTTTCTTGGTTAGCGTATAGGCAACCGCATATGTTACTTTTGGATGAGCCGACAAATCATTTGGATATCGAGACGATTGATTCGTTAGCTGACGCGTTAAATGATTGGGACGGGGGTTTGGTTCTTGTTAGTCATGACTTTAGGCTTATTAACCAAGTGGCTCAAGAGATTTGGGTTTGTGCGAACCAAGCCGTGACCCGTTGGCAAGGTGATATTATGGGTTTTAAGGAACACTTGAGGAGAAAGGCTGGTCTATCTGATTAGGGTGGTCGTGATATTTCTACCACTATTTCTGATAAATCCACCACTTGTGTGCATTGATAAGTTGTACTGTACAACCTGTTAATGCATATCTTTGGTAGATTTATCAAAAAGGATGGTGGGATTGTCAATTCCCAATTAAGGTAGTAGGTGCAGTTTACCCGGATCATTCATGTGATTAAAGTGAACAGGCGCAAAGCTGAAAAAAGGGAAACGCTAGTTGTTTGATCATCGTCTTTAGAGATTGCGAGGGCTATTTTCGCTTTTTACGGTCTGGTCTATTGATCGATGTGTCATATTTATTAAAGATTAAAGATTGTGTATGTGAAGTTATGGTAATGTATTTATCAACTGTTGTCTAGATTTAGGCTGTTCAGTCCAGCTTGGATTTAAATTGGTCTTTTGCAGGCCAAGATCATTACAGATATTTTGGACCTAGATTAGGGGTTTTTTCTCGCCCAAATGGTTATAATCGTTTGTTACATGCATGATGATTCTGCATATGAATGCTTACATGAATAATTAATGAGGATAATAAAGTGGTGATATGAACCACTGTGGTTTGCAACTAACTGGAACACAAATCAGGCCAAGATCATTACAGATATTTTGGACCTAGATTAGGGGTTTTTTCTCGCCCAAATGGTTATAATCGTTTGTTACATGCATGATGATTCTGCATATGAATGCTTACATGAATAATGAGGATAATAAAGTGGTGATATGAACCACTGTGGTTTGCAACTAACTGGAACACTAATTTTAGTTAAGTTGCTTAGCGGCTTTGATCATGTCAATTTGTTAGGTTCGAGGTCTTTTCGTTAGTCATACTCATAGAATATATAGTTCAATCATAGAATAATATGTGCTGTTAGTACTACCTAATATGATGAAAGTTGGAAACCGTTATTTTATCAATGTAGCAAATATGTTAACTTGTAGTTGGAGGTTGGGTGTCACTTATGATAATTTAAGTATCTTGAAATTAGTCAGGTGACTGGGTCCCTTGGTTGTAGCAAAGGTGGAAAAAGTTCAAACCACTAGGTCCCAACAATTAAGACTGTGACGATCCGCCAAAATCGCCATTGACGGCGCTGTTAACTTAGGTCCCGTTACGTGGTCATAGTCCCTAAATGAGACGCGTTTGATCAAAATTATGTCGCATTCATTTGAAACGTATAAGACTTGCAAAGTTTTAAGCTTACCAACGGTTCGACAACGAGTTTAAGTTTACAAAAGTTATAAAGTATAAATGAAATAACTTGCGACATAATATAAGTTGAAAATCATGAATGCTATCAATAGCGTATGCATATAAACATTAAGTTTGATTCCAAAGGTGCTATCACTAGCGTATGTATGTATGCTTGTATCAAGTAGCCAATCAAGAACCTGAGAAACATGTATCAAGTAGCCAATCAAGAACCTGAGAAACATATAGAAAACTGTCAACGAAAAACGTTGGTGAAATCATAGGTGTATTTGTAAACGTTGTTTTTGAACCACAAGATTTTGTATAAGTTGATTATCCAAATCGTTTGCATTCCAAAGTAGTTGTACGTTTGTGGAGCACCCAATTATCAAGACTTAACTATTTTATACCCTGTTACGTAGTGTTAGAACATACACTATGCTCGAAAATATATTTCATCCGCTAACGGTAGCGAACCGTCTGAATGAGGGCGCGTCAAGCCCGTATGGATCCATACAACATAAGTTCTCGCTTACACCCTCCAAGTGTAACTAATGATAATTGAGTTGAGGCTTTTTGTTCTAACTCGCACGTGGAATGTTTGTTTTCGTACTTGTGTTCAAAGCATAAAAGTATGATACGTATATGGATCTCATCCCATGATTTAAAAGTATAAAAGTTGTTGAAAAGATGGGACTATGATCTCACCGTAGTTGCATGCCAAAGTACTTCATTTTAAACGTTGTGCAATGAAAGTTGCTTAGCCTTGACCTAAACATATAAGTTGTATCAATTACCGGTTACGACACAAGGTCGGGCGAAATGTGTTCAAGTAGTCCTATGGCTCGTTAGGACTCGAATATATATAGCATGTGAGTCACGTTGTCAAGTTTCATGCAAGAATCAAGTATAAAAGAAGATTAGAACGATTGCATAAGTTTTTGGTTAAGTTTGACAAAAAGTCAAACTTGGTCAAAGTCAAAGTCAACGGGGTCGGGTCGGGTATCCGACAATTTTTCTATGAAAGATAAGCATATATAAGTATGTTAGCTAAGTTTCATGTTAATCGGACATGTATAGCATAGCGGGAATTAAACGGAAAACGAAAAGTGATTTTGGTTAGCAGGAATCGGAGCCGAGCTCCAAGTGGCGCTCAAATAGGCATATGGGGGCCTTGAGCGGCGCTCCAGGGGCCTTGAGCAGCTCTCAGGGTGTTAGATCAGCAATCTGGGTAGTTTTGAACACTTAATGCACGAATCCAACTTCAAACAAACATAACTAATGAACCGTAAACATTCAAAACACGTATCTTATATCGTTGGAAAGGTAATTTAATGAGGAATACAACTAAACACATTTCATCAATCAAATCCATCATTAACAACAATGAAAACCTCGTCGAATGATCATTATTTAACGTTTCAAGCTCAAAAATGCAAATGGTGATTCGGGAATCCAATTTACACATACGATATGCCGTTTCGAAGGTAATTAAACATACATTGAAACTAAACACTTACTAACAACATTTCATAGCATTCAATGCATCAAAATTCATATTCAAAGTTACTAAACCCTAACCAAAATCATGAATTCAACAATTTTGTTAATGAAGTTTTTCTAAATCAACCTACATACCAAAACGAAGCTAATGATACTAGTAACACATTTAATACATGAACTTTAACATTTAATCACCCAAAATCAAAGATTCAACAAACCCATTTCAAGTGTTCATGCTAGTTACTCAAAACAACAAAATCGAGCAAATCATTTACATACACAACAACCTATTGAGCCATAGACACTAACTAACACCATTTCAAGTTTATAAATCGAATTAGAGAAATCTAAAGTTTTTAGAAACCTTCCCCCAAGTAGTGAAATTGGTACCAAATAGAAAAGGATGAAGAGAGGATTTCAAATATGTAATTTGTTTTGATGCTAGCTTCCTAGATCGAATTTAGATGATGATTCTTTGATGTTGGGGTTTGAGAGCAAAATGGAAGTAAGAAAAAGAGAGAAGAGGTGGGTGAATGGAATGACCTAGTCAACTAGTTTGACCCCTTAGCAACTTTAGTCCCTCGAGTTTAAAAGCTGGTGCGTGAATTAACCAAACGAATTATTCTAAATACGATAGGGTAACGAGAGATGTTATAATTAAATAACGGGAAGTATTAAAATGCTAGTCAACGGAAGATACGAATTTAGATAACGAAAGATATTATTAAAAAAAAGACGGACGTTAAAATAAATTAACGGAAAAAGGCGGGTGATTAGAAAGACAATGAAGCCACCGGCTGCAACCTGACCTTTCTTTTCTTCTGAACTTTCTATTTTACTACTAGTTGTAGCTTGGAATACTTCACTGATTAGCATGTGCTATTTACGTGTGTTGGTCCACCACATGAGCGCGATTTGGGATGTGCCCTACCAAAATGTAAAACGTATTATCACATAAAGCTAGAAAAAAGTGATTGGTTTGATTCTTCTCAAGATATATCTAAATCTAAATCTAATCCGTTATTTGTCCTTTCATCCGTAATTTCAATTTCAAGAAAGGTAAAAAAGAAAGGTAAAAAAGAAAGGTAAAACGATTTGGTGTATTTTATTTGTTAAATCTACCTAATGTGATAAGAGTATAAATGACATTTTAAAATCGTTTAATCTTAATAGTGAACCGAATGATACCAAACAAAATTTGAAAAGTGAGTTTTGGAATGATTAGAGTTAGAACCAAATTCAATTTTCAGTTTTGATTGGATTTAATTTTGGTATTTAAAGTTATAAATTCGATTAAATCAGAAACGAATTCAAGTATATAACTATAATAAATTATTAATTACCAACACATATTCGATTTTATCGAATTCGTCCAAGAGTTGAGTGTTTTGAATATTCAAAAAACTTTTGAATATTCAAAAAACTTAGCTATATGTCACGTATTTGTTAAAAAATAAATATTTCAGTTTGGACTTGATTTTCACGTATTTGTTAAAAAATAAATATTTCGTTTGGACTTGATTTTCATATTTTGTTAACTTCAATTTTATTCAAATGTACTATTGTTATATTATGTATTAGAGATATATACTTAGAGATCAAATTATTGCTATACTTGGAGATTAATTTAATGAATTATAGTATAGATATTATTGTGTAGATATTGTATATAGAGTTGTAATCCCTTGAATCCAATAATTTAATTGAAATTCAACAGACCAATCAGAGCGCGACAATCACATGTGATTCAAAAAAAAAATTTAATTTTTTTTTAAATCTAAAAAAAAAAAATTTAAAATTTATTTTAAAAAAAAATTAATTTTTTTTTAATTTAGCATTTCGAATCCAATCACATGTGAATGTAAAACCCAATCACATGTGATTGTAAAACACAATCACATGTGATTTTGCATGTCAAATCCAATCATATGTGATTAAAAAAAAATTCATTTTTTTCCAAAAAAAATTTCAACCGGAAACAGACTTTAATTCGGTGATTTGATCAAATATGTTATTGTTTGGTGATCATATCTTCAAATTTTTAGACTTTAATTCGGTGATTTGATCAGATCAAAAACTTGGTGTCTAAAGGCTTTAGCACAATTTTACTGAAATTCGTCATTTTACTAAAAAAAAAAATTCAATTACATGTGATTGGATTTGACATGCAGATTCACATGTGATTTACTGCATGTTAAATCCAATCACATGTGATTAAATAAAAAAATTAAAAGAGAAAATTTCGAAAATAAAAATTCGAAAAAAAAAATAAAATTTTTTTTAAAAAAATTTAATTTTTTTTTCAATCACATGTTATTATCGCGCCACGTGTCGCACTCTGGTTGATCCCTTGGATCTCAAGTTAAAAGTTGGTTTCATTTGAATATTCTTCATTGTATATATATTATTTTCATATTTGTTATAATTTATCTTATTCTTCAAGTTAGTTATGTATTGTACTATAAATATTAATGAAATCCATCCCACAGAGAATTATTTTTTAATATGGTATTTGAGAATTATTCAAATGCGAGCAGGTTTTTATCACGAGACCGAGTCAGGCTCTTACATGTGGCGCCGCCTTTTTACAACGAGACCGAGGCAGGCCATCATCGTGCCGCCGTTTTTTTACAACGACAACACATCTAACTTCTTCCTCTTATTCTTCCTCAATTTCTTTATTTTCGTTTCAAAAAAGAAAAATAAATAAATAACAAGACAAAAAAAAACTTCTATATTCTATTTTTTGTCGTGCTCGTATTGTCCACCATTTGTGTCATTAGGAGAACCTTGGAAGAATCACCGTCTGACATGCTTGGGTTGTACACCACTCGTGAAGTTAGGACATCCTTAGAAGAAACATTATCAAGAGCTTGTAGTGTTCGTTGTTCAAGTATTTCTGCATCAAGCTCTGAGTTGATTTCACACCTCTTCACTTGAGGGGGGATATTAGAGAGATATACTTAGGGATCAATTTATTGCTATATTTGGAGATTAAGTTTATTGAATTACAATATAGATATTATTGTGTAGATATTATTTTCATATTTGTTGTAATTTATCTTCTTCAAGTTATGTATTGTACCCATAAATATTAATGAAATCAATCCCACAATATTTGGAGAATTATTTTTTATCTTATGTAATTTGTATGTATTTCTATTTTTTATATGAGCAATTCTATTATTTCTATTCAGTATTGGTCGAAGGTTCATTTGGAAGCAATCCCTGCTCTCGAGTAGAAGAAGAAACGACCTTCTCTTAGCCGCGTGTGCTATATTCGCGGGTGGAATAATGACTTCCTTCTAGTCTAGGTATGAGGAATGATTGTCTAAACTCCACCTCCTCCATACCCTACATGCGTGATATTTGGGGGGTGTTGTTGTTGTTGTTGTTGTTGTTGTTTTGAGTCTTTGGAGTACTTTTCGCGCTGAGGATTTGTGCTTGTGGTTCGGAGTGAATATTGCAGTGCAGCGCATCTAATAGTCGTTCAGACTTGGTAAAGGTTGCAGTTGTGATGTTAGAAAGGTGTTTTAGCTTATTTACAACCGCTTTTGGTTTTTCGGCAAACATGCTACAAACACTTAGATTTCACTCAAAAAGATTCACATAATTGGGTTAGTCATTGAAATCAACTAATTACAATTCAATTTTCTTTCTCTCTTTATACTACCGGTTTAATTTATTTCGTGGATATTTTTTATTGAAATTTGGGTGAAGCAATCATTTTTTCCTTACGAAACCAAATCGAATCCAAATTCAAGTATTGGTTCATATTAGAATAGGTAAATAGAATATGAACTGGCTCAATCTAATTGTATAGATGTGCTCGATCCATTAGGTTTTAAGTAAATGCTCGATCCGTTAGGTTTTAAGTAAATGATTAGGGTTTCTGTTGTACTCCATAAATAGTTTTTTTTTTTTTTTAACAACAGTTGGTGATCACTCTTGGGAGACTAAATCACCCACGAGTTCATCTCTTGCAGTTGAATAACCCGCCCCCAGCTTCTGTCCACTCGGCCCAATCCGAGGGCGTGGACGGTAAACACCCTCTCTTCTCCCCTGTCTCCACAACGCGATGTGCAGAAGACACCTTTGGATGGAATTCAAGGATCAAGGGCAACCTTTTGTGCAATGTTGCTCCCCACTGTAATAAATAATGACCTACATGTTTTATTCTATAACATGATATCAAATGCTTAGATGCTTAGGTTTTCAACCATTGCCTTCTTTCTTCTTGCCGCCGACACCAAACGGTCTGCCATCGCCGTCACCGAAACGGTTTGCCGCCGTTTTTCTTACTTTCTTTCTTTCCGCACGTGAATCTACTATTTTCATAACTTGGTTTAATATATCTATTTTTTTGTACTCATATTCTCAACATCTTATATTTACTAAAAAGAAAAAGTTAAGTCGTATTTGTGGATCACCTTCAATTGTTTACAATTGTTAAAATTTTTTAAAGTGATTTACCCATTTAATTATTATCTTTCTATTAAAAAAAACAAGAGAGAGAAAGGTCTCCATCAAGTTTCTACATTCTCTCGGTGCATTCAATTTTTCTATTTCTTTCTGCATATTTCTTATTTTCTTTCTGCATATTTCTTATTTTCTGTAACCACTCATTCTGATTTCTTTATTCATTCATTGATGTATAGCAAACACACAACAATCAAATTAGTTTATTCATCCGTGGATCCCTTTATTTCTATCTTTACTGAATAACATTAATAAAAAAAAAAATACATACATATTTTCTATTGAATGCTAATCAAATGATTCGGACAACTGATTTGTTCTATGATGCTTGAGAATTCGAGATGATGAAGACCGAAACCGATAAAGAAATTCAATTTTAATCTTAGGACCGGAACCGATGAATAATATCATTGTTTACATCCATTTTAAATTTCTATTGTTTACATCCATTTTAAATTTCTCGATTAGATAAGTATCTATATGTAGATTGGAGAGATAAAGATGAATTATAGATCAATAGATAACGATAATCATCAAAAACAAAGATATATGCTTTCCAGATCATGAACAATTGTGAAGAAATAATTATGATTAAAAAATTGATAATATATGTAAGTAATTTGAAAACATCAATCACGAAATAACTGAATGAATGTTACTAATGATTGAACAAGATTACCTATGAAAATGGAATGTAACTGACACAATTTAAAAAAATCGTGGGAGTAATTACGGAGTTATTTTTTTAATTAATCATTAATAGAGAAAATTAACTATGTAATTACTTAATTACCCATATGTGTTTATAGACAAAAGGAGTTCTTAAGGTATATATATATATATATGTATGTATATATATATATATATATATATATATATATATATATATATATATATATATATATATATATATATATATATATATATATATATATATATATATAGGGGCAGAATCAATGGGGAAGTAACCAATCGGGGGGAAGCGGAGGGAAGCAAATTTTTTTTTTTTTTTTGTTTTTTATGATTTTTTTTTTCCGGCATCAAGATCACACGAAAATATGAACATTTAGAAGAGACACCTCGTGATGAATGTTATTATTTAGGCGGGAAAACGATCGACAAAAATAACATTCAAGATAATATTGTTCGTGAAGAATATGAACGTTTTTTTTTCATGTTTTGTGAAGTAAAATTTAGCCCGATTTAGAGTTTAGGGTTTAGGGTTTATTCCATAAACCCAAAACACCAAACCCTAAACCCTAAACCCTAAACCCTAAACTCTAAACCGTTCGTGTTAAAAACTCAATCTAAATCCTAAATCTAAACCCTAAATCTAAACACTAAACCCTAAATTTCTAAACCCTAATATCCAAACCCTATAAACCCTAATATCTAAACCCTAATATCTAAACCCCAATAGCTAAAACATCAAAATACGCTCGAAAAACACGATAATTGTTATATATTACTTCTTCGAGCGTTTTCCCGCCAAAATAAAAATATTTATCAAAAAGTGTCTCTACTAAATGTTCATATTTTCATCTCATCTATAATGTTCGTGAACAAAGTTTTTTCAAAAAACGAAAAAAAAAAGTTTTTGCTTCCCCCCCGAATGGTTACTTCCCTCTTGATCCTACCACTATATATATATATATATATATATATATATATATATATATATATATATATATATATATATATATATATATATATATATATATATATATTGGTAGGATCAAGAGTGAAGTAATCAGGGGGGAAGCGGGGGGAAACAAAAACTTTTTTTTTTCGTTTTTTGAAAAAACTTTGTTCACGAACATTATAGATAGGATGAAAATATGAACATTTAGTAGAGACACTTTGTGATAAATGTTTTTATTTTGGCGGGAAAACGCCCAAAGAAGTGATATATAACAATTATCGTGTATTTCGAGCGTATGTTGAGGTTTTAGCCATTGGGTTTTAGATATTAGGGTTTATAGGGTTTAGATATTAGGGTTTAGAAATTTAGGGTTTAGGGTTTAGATTTAGGATTTGGATTTAGGATTTGGATTTAGGATTTAAATTGAGTTTTTAACACGAACGGTTTAGAGTTTAGGGTTTGGTGTTTTAGGTTTATGGTATAAACCCAAAACACCAAACCCGAAACCCTAAACTCTAAATCGGGCTAAATCTTACTTCTCAAAACATTAAAAAAAAACGTTCATATTCTTCACTAATAATATTATCTTGAATGTTATTTTTGTCGCTCGTTTTCCCGCCTAAATAATAACATTCATCACGAAGTGTCTCTTCTAAATGTTCTGTTGAGTCCCCAAAATAATTAAGGATTTAATTATGACAAAACAGAATTTATTTGCACTAAAATGTTATGTGCTGCCAGCACAAGTTTGTTTATGTATAGTCAGCTAATATAGCTGTGTCGAGTGTTTAGTATGCTGTTTCATAACCCGTCCTAATCCATCCGGACGAAGTCCATATCGATTATAAATGGTTCACAATAGTTGATTACATTGCGAGGTATTTGACCTCTAAATGATACATTTTACAAACATTGCATTCGTTATTTAAAGGCAAACTTTCATTTCATCGAAAGTTGACAGGTATGCGTATCATTTCATAATATCCAAACTATAAATGACCTAATCTGTCATTTACTTAATAATAATCTCTAATGAACATTCAACGACTCGAATGCAACGTCCTTTGAAATATGTCATGAATGACTCCAAGTAATATCTTTAAAATGAGCTAATGCACAGCGGAAGATTTCTTTCAACCTGAGAATAAACATGCTTTAAAGTGTCAACCAAAAGGTCGGCGAGTTCATTAGTTTATCATAATCATTCATTTCCATCATTTTAATAGACCACAAGATTTTCATTTCCATTTATATACATCTCATATCAGGCATTTCGCAAATTGCATAGAGATAAAAATCATTCATATGGTGAACGCTTGATAACCGAACTAACAGGATGCATATGGAATATCCCCATCATTCCGGGACTCTACATCGGACATGATAAAATCGAAGTACTAAAGCATCCGTAACTCGGATGGGGTTTGTTGGGCCCATAGATATATCTTTAGGATTCGCGTCAATTAGGGTGTCTGTTCCCTAATTCTTAGGCTACCAAGCTAAAAGGGGCATATTCAATTTCGATCATTCAACCATAGAACGTAGTTTCGATTACTTGTGTCTATTTCGTAAAACATTTATAAAAAATGCGCATGTATTCTCAGCCCAAAAATATAAAGGGTAAAAAGGCAAATGAAACTCACCTAATGTATTTTGTAGTAAAAATACATAGAACGACATTGAACAAGTATAGGGTTGTCCTCGGATTCACGAACCTATATCATTTATATATTTATTAATACACATAATCGTATTCGAACAAATTTATATATTATTATCAGTGATATAATTTTTGTATTAATATCTTATATATATCAATTTATATATTTTAAATAAATAACAATATTAATATAGTTAGGTTTTGTTTTAAATATATTTTTCATATAATTATCTTTCTTTGTGAAATTAATAATTATAGTAATACCAGATTAAGGATATTAATAATAATGATAGTAATAATAGTAATGTAAATAAAAATGAAATTTTTTAATAAGGATAATAATTTAAATGAATAAATTATATGATAGTTTTAATAAAAATTTTAAGAATCACACTAATGATTCTAATATAAAAGTTGTATTATTTTTACGATGAAAATATTAGTTTTGATTCTAATTTCAGACTTAATAATACCTAGTGTTAATATTTTGTAATAATAAATATAAATATGATAAAAAATATTAATATTAATGATAATAATACTTTTAGATATAATAATAATGATACTAATTATAACTTTAACAATAATAATAAATGATCATAAATTGTATTAGTAATAATAACAATAGTAATAATTATATTATTAATAACAATAGCAATAATAATAATAATAATAATAATAATAATAATAATAATAATAATAATAATAATAATAATAATAATAATAATAATAATAATAAGAAATAAATGAGAGTATACCCTTTAAAATCTATGAGTAAAAAGAATGCTGCATACGGGACTCGAACCCGTGACCTCACGCTAACCCGACAACCCTCATAACCATTACGCTGTCTACACTTTTCTGATTAATAACCTTATTTAATTTTATATAACCCGTTCTGTCATGTTTCCATTTCTTTCTTCTTCTTCATGAATCAGACGACCAAATCAATAAACAAGGATCATAACAGCAATCCACAATCAGAAAGGATTTGAACTTAAGACTATTATTCGTAACAGCAACCACTTACAATGTATAATTTGATTAAAAAAAATATATTGCTGCAGTCGTGAAAACATGAACACTAACTCAAACTATGATTTTGAAATTGAAACTGTTTTAGACTATGATTACAACATAAAATATGTTTCAAAACACTACTAGAAACTTTCTAGCTCATCAATTTATCAGGAATCATCAAAACAAATACGAATTTTGTGATGAACCCATAGTTTGACTTTTTGAATTTAAAGTTTGACTTCAGAATTCGAACTCGTTTTGAAAAATTGAGAGTTCAGACTTTGCAGGAAGTTTTAGTGAATAATTCCTAACAACTTTGCATTTTCAGATTTTGAAATTTATTTTGAATTCGAGCTGTTGGTGAAAAGATATCACGAGCAGAGTAATACTGGGTTTCTTAAAAAATTCTTTTGTTTTAAGTTAAATTGCAGTAAAATGGATAGTGGTGATTGATAAAAGGAATCATGTAGTTGAATGATTTTCTCAATGACATAGAGAATTCATTTGTTATATGGCTAGAGTGGGTCGACAATGAGAATCGATTAAGAAGAAAAATTACAGAAAAAAATAAAAACAAGAAAACGACTTGTAACAATTTTTGGTAACTGACTGTTTAATCGAATCGGTATCAAGTGAAATGTCCCGTTCATATTGATTATAAACGTTCCATATTAATTGATTTCGTTGCGAGGTTTTGACCTCTATATGAGACGTTTTTCAAAGACTGCATTCATTTTTAAAACAACCATAACCTTTATTTTATCAATAAAGGTTTTAAAAACATTACGTAGATTATCAAATAATGATAATCTAAAATATACTGTTTACACACGACCATTACATAATGGTTTACAATAGAAATATATTACATCGATATAGGTTTCTTGAATGCAGTTTTTACACAATATCATACAAACATGGACTCCAAATCTTGTCCTTATTTTAGTATGCAACAGCGGAAGCTCTTAGTATTCACCTGAGAATAAACATGCTTTAAACGTCAACAAAAATGTTGGTGAGTTATAGGTTTAACCTATATATATCAAATCATAACAATAGACCACAAGATTTCATATTTCAATACACATCCCATACATAGAGATAAAAATCATTCATATGGTGAACACCTGGTAACCGACATTAACAAGATGCATATATAAGAATATCCCCATCATTCCGGGACACCCTTCGGATATGATATAAATTTCGAAGTGCTAAAGCATCCGCTACTTTGGATGGGGTTTGTTAGGCCCAATAGATCTATCTTTAGGATTCGCGTCAATTAGGGTGTCTGTTCCCTAATTCTTAGATTACCAGACTTAATAAAAAAGGGCATATTAGATTTCGATAATTCAACCATAGAATGTAGTTTCACGTACTTGTGTCTATTTTGTAAATCATTTATAAAACCTGCATGTATTCTCATCCCAAAAATATTAGATTTTAAAAGTGGGACTATAACTCACTTTCACAGATATTTTCTTCCTCGGAAATAAGACTTGGCCACGGATAGATTCACGAACCTATACAAATATGTACATATATATCAAAGTATGATCAAAATATAATTACAACCATTTTTATTATGTTTTAAAGATTTGAGTGTATTAAGTCAGCTGTCCTCGTTAGTAACCTACAACTAGTTGTCCACAGTTAGATGTACAGAAATAAATCGATATATATATATTATCTTGAATCAATCCACGATCCAGTGTATATACGTCTCAGGCTAAATCACAACTCAAAGTATATATATTTTTGGAATCAACCTCAACCCTGTATAGCTAACTCCAACATTCCTGCATATAGAGTGTCTATGGTTGTTCCAAATAATATATATACATGGGTCGATATGATATGTTAAAACATTTGCATACGTGTCTATGGTATCCCAAGATTACATAATATATCAGAATACATGTATAATACAATATAAGTTAGCTAGGATATGATTTGTATAGATTTTTTAAACATTTCCCGTAGCTAAAAAGATCAAAAATATCCAATCTTGTTTTACCCATAACTTCTTCATTTTAAATCCGTTTTGAGTGAATCAAATTGCTATGGTTTCATATTAAACTATAATTTAAGAATCCAAACAGAAAAAGTATAGGTTTATAGACGAAAATTTAAGTTACAAGTCAATTACTAAAGAGGTAGTCATTTCCGTCGAAAGAACGACATCTTGATGACCATTTTGAAAAACATACTTTCACTTTGAGTTTAACCAAGATTTTTGGATATAGTTTCATGTTCATATGAAAAATCATTTTCCCAAAAGAACAACTTTTAAATCAAAGTTTATCATAGTTTTTAATTATCCAAACCAAAACAGCCCCCGGTTTCACTACGACGGCGTATATCCGATTTTATGGTGTTCATCGTGTTTCCAGGTTTTAAATCATTAAGTTAGCATATCATATAGATATAGAAAATGTGTTTAGTTGATTTTAAAATTCAAGGTAGAAGGATTAACTTTTGTTTGCGAACAAGTTTAGAATTAACTAAACTATGTTCTAGTGATTACAAGTTTAAACCTTCGAATAAGATAGCTTTATATGTATGAATCGAATGATGTTATGAACATCATTACTACCCCAAGTTTTCTGGATAAAACTACTAGAAATGAGAAAAATTGATCTAGCTTCAAAGGATCCTTGGATGGCTTGAAAGTTCTTGAAGCAGAATCATGACACGAAAACAGTTCAAGTAAGATTTTCACTCGAAATAAGATTGTTATAGTTGTAGAAATTGAATCAAAGTTTGAATATGAATATTACCTTGAATTAGAAAGATAATCTACTATAAATAACAAAGGTTCCTTGATCTTAGATGATTACTTGGAATGGATTAGAAAGCTTGGAAGTAGACTTGCAAACTTGGAAGTATTCTTGATTTTTATGAAACTATACTTATGGAATTTATGAAGAACACTTAGAACTTGAAGATGGAACTTGAGAGAGATCACTTATATGAAGAAAATTGAAGAATAAAAGTGTTTGTAAGTGTTTTTAGTCGTTGGTATATGGATTATATATAAAGGATGTGTAATTTTGTTTTCATGTAAATAAGTCATGAATGATTACTCATATTTTTGTAATTTTATGAGATATTTCATGCTAGTTGCCAAATGATGGTTCCCACATGTGTTAGGTGACACACATGGGCTTCTAAGAGCTGATCATTGGAGTGTATATACCAATAGTACATACATCTAAAAGCTGTGTATTGTACGAGTACGAATACGGGTGCATACGAGTAGAATTGTTGATGAAACTGGACGAGGATGTAATTGTAAGCATTTTTGTTAAGTAGAAGTATTTTGATAAGTGTCTTGAAGACTTTCAAAAGTGTATGAATACATATTAAAACACTACATGTATATACATTTTAACTGAGTCGTTAAGTCATCGTTAGTCGTTACATGTAAATGTTGTTTTGAAACCTTTAGGTTAACGATCTTGTTAAATGTTGTTAACCCATTGTTTATTATATCAAATGAGATGTTAAATTGTTATATTATCATGATATTATGATATATAATATATCTTAGTATGATATATATACAGTTAAATGTCGTTACAACGATAATCGTTACATATATGTCTCGTTTCGAAATCATTAAGTTAGTAGTCTTATTTTTACATATGTAGTTCATTGTTAATACACTTAATGATATATTTACTTATCATTTAAAATAATTAACCAAGTGTATCAATATCTTAATATAATTCATATGTACCTAGTAAGACGTTGTTATAACGATAATTTTTATATATATCGTTTTCGAGTTTCTTAATTTAATAGTCTCATTTTTATGTATATAACTCATTGTTAAAATACCTAATGAGATACATACTTATAGTAAAATTATGTTAACTATATATATAACCATATATATGTCATCGTATAGTTTTTACAAGTTTTAACGTTCGTGAATCACCGGTCAACTTGGGTGGTCATTTGTCTATATGAAACCTATTCCAATTAATCAAGTCTTAACAAGTTTGATTGCTTAACATGTTGGAAACACTTAATCATGTAAATATCAATTTCATTTAATATATATAAACATGAAAAAGTTCAGGTCACTACAGTACCTACCCGCTAAATAAATTTCGTCCCGAAATTTTAAGCTGTTGAAAGTGTTGACGAATCTTCTGGAAATAGATGCGGGTATTTCTTCTTCATCTGATCTTCACACTCCCAGGTGAACTCGGGTCCTCTACGAGCATTCCATCGAACCTTAACAATCGGTATCTTGTTTTGTTTAAGTCTCTTAACCTCACGATCCATTATTTCGACGGGTTCTTCAATGAATTAAAGTTTTTTATTGATTTGGATTTCGTCCAACGGAATAGTGAGATATTCTTTAGCAAAACATTTCTTCAAATTTGTGACGTGGAAAGTGTTATGTACAGCCGCGAGTTGTTGAGGTAGCTCCAGTTGGTAAGCTACTGGTCCGACACGATCTATAATCTTGAATGGTCCAATGTACCTTGGATTTAGTTTCCCCCGTTTACCAAATCGAACAACGCCTTTCCAAGGTGAAACCTTAAGCATGACCATTTCTCCAATTTCAAACTCTATATCTTTTCTTTTACTGTCCGCGTAGCTCTTTTGTTGACTCTGGGCGGTTTTCAATCTTTGTTGAATTTGGATGATTTTCTCGGTAGTTTCTTGTATTATCTCCGGACCCGTAATCTATCTATCTCCCACTTCATTCCAACAAATCGGAGACCTGCACTTTCTTCCATAAAGTGCCTCAAACGGCGCCATCTCAATGCTTGAATGGTAGCTATTGTTGTAGGAAAATTCTGTTAACGGTAGATGTCGATCCCAACTGTTTCCGAAATCAATAACACATGCTCGTAGCATGTCTTCAAGCGTTTGTATCATCTTTTCGCTCTGCCCATCAGTTTGTGGATAATAGGCAGTACTCATGTCTAGACGAGTTCCTAATGCTTGCTGTAATATCTGCCAGAATCTTGAAATAAATCTGCCATCCCTATCAGAGATAATAGAGATTGGTATTCCATGTCTGGAGACGACTTCCTTCAAATACAGTCGTGCTAACTTCTCCATCTTGTCATCTTCTCTTATTGGCAGGAAGTGTGCTGATTTGGTGACACGATCAACTATTACTCAAATAGTATCATAACCACTTGCAGTCCTTGGCAATTTAGTAATGAAATCCATGGTAATGTTTTCCTATTTCCATTCCGGGATTTCAGGTTGTTGTAGTAGACCTGATGGTTTCTGATGTTCAGCTTTGACCTTAGAACACGTCAAACATTCTCCTACATATTTAGCAATATCGGCTTTCATACCTGGCCACCAAAAATGTTTTTTAAGATCCTTGTACATCTTCCCCGTTCCTGGATGTATTGAGTATCTGGTTTTATGAGCTTCTCTAAGTACCATTTCTCTCATATCTCCAAATTTTGGTACCCAAATTCTTTCAGCCCTATACCGGGTTTTGTCTTCCCGAATATTAAGATGCTTCTCCGATCCTTTGGGTATTTCATCCTTTAAATTTCCCTCTTTTAAAACTCCTTGTTGCGCCTCCTTTATTTGAGTAGTAAGGTTAGTGTAAATCATTATATTCATAGATTTTACTTGAATGGGTTCTCTGTCCTTTCTGCTCAAGGCGTCGGCTACCACATTTGCCTTCCCCAGGTGGTAACGAATCTCAAAGTCATAATCATTCAACAATTCAATCCACCTACGCTGCCTCATATTCAGTTGTTTCTGATTAAATATGTGTTGGAGACTTTTGTGGTCGGTATATATAATACTTTTGACTCCATATAAATAATGCCTCCAAGTCTTTAATGCAAAAACAACAGCACCCAATTCCAAATCATGAGTTGTATAATTTTGCTCATGAATCTTCAATTGTCTAAACGCATAAGCAATCACCTTCGTTCGTTGCATTAATACATAACCGAGACCTTGCTTTGATGCGTCACAATAAATCACAAAATCATCATTCCCTTCAGGCAATCAAAATATAGGTGCCGTAGTTAGCTTTTTCTTCAATAACTGAAACGCCTTCTCTTGTTCATCCTTCCATTCAAATTTCTTCCCTTTATGCGTTAATGCAGTCAAGGGTTTTGCTATTTTGGAGAAATCTTGGATGAATCTTCTGTAGTAACCAGCCAATCCTAAAAATTGACGTGTATGCTTCAGAGTTTTTGGGGTTTCCCACTTTTCAACGGTTTCGATCTTTGCCGGGTCCACCTGGATACCTTCTTTATTCACTATGTGACCGAGGAATTGAACTTCTTTCAACCAAAATGTACACTTTGAAAACTTAGCGTACAGTTTTTCTTTCCTCAATACTTCTAGCACTTTTCTCAAATATTCTTCGTGCTCTTGATCATTCTTTGAGTAAATAAGTATGTCATCGATGGAAACAATGACAAACTTGTCAAGATATTACCCACACACTCGGTTCATAAGGTCCGTGAACACAGCTGGTGCGTTAGTCAATCCAAACGGCATAACCATAAACTCGTAATGACCATAAAGCGTCCTAAAAGCAGTTTTTGGAATATCATCCTCCTTTACTCGCATTTGATGATATCCAGAAGTAAATCGATTTTCGAATAAATCGACGAGCCTTGTAGTTGATCAAATAAGTCGTCAATTCTCGGCAGTGGATAACGGTTTTTGATGGTAAGTTTATTCAACTCTCTGTAGTCAATACACAACCTAAATTGTAGTGACCCGAACTTTTCCGTGTTTATATATATTAATTGAGATTGATATTTACATGATTAAATGTTTCCAACATGTTAAGCAATCAAACTTGTTAAGACTTGATTAATTGAAATATGTTTCATATTGACAATTGACCACCCAAGTTGACCGGTGATTCACGAACGTTAAAACTTGTAAAAACTATATGATGACATATATATGGATATATATATAGTTAACATGATACTATGATAGGTAAACATATCATTAAGTATATTAACAATGAACTACATATGTAAAAACAAGACTACTAACTTAATGATTTTTAAACGAGACATATATGTAACGATTATCGTTGTAAAGACATTTAATGTATATATATCATATTAAGAGATATTCATACATGATAATATCATGATAATATAATAATTTAAAATCTCATTTGATATTATAAACATTGGGTTAACAACATTTAACAAGATCGTTAACCTAAAGGTTTCAAAACAACACTTACATGTAACGACTAACGATGACTTAACGACTCAGTTAAAATGTATATACATGTAGTGTTTTAATATGTATTTATACACTTTTTAAAGACTTCAATACACTTATCAAAATACTTCTACTTAACAAAAATTCTTACAATTACATCCTCGTTCAGTTTCATCAACAATTCTACTCGTATGCACCTGTATTCGTACTCGTACAATACACAGCTTTTAGATGTATGTACTATTGGTATATACACTCCAATGATCAGCTCTTAGCAGCCCATGTGAGTCACCTAACACATGTGGGAACCATCATTTGGCAACTAGCATGAAATTTCTCATAAAATTACAAAAATATGAGTAATCATTCATGACTTATTTACATGAAAACAAAATTACATATCCTTTATATCTAATCCATACACCAACGACCAAAAACACCTAAAAACACTTTCATTCTTCAATTTTATTCATCTAATTGATCTCTCTCAAGTTCTATCTTCAAGTTCTAAGTGTTCTTCATAAATTCCAAAAGTTCTAGTTTCATAAAATCAAGAATACTTTCAAGTTTGCTAGCTCACTTCCAATCTTGTAAGGTGATCATCCAACCTCAAGAAATCTTTGTTTCTTACAGTAGGTTATCATTCTAATACAAGGTAATAATCATATTCAAACTTTGGTTCAATATCTATAACTATAACAATCTTATTTCAAGTGATGATCTTACTTGAACTTGTTTTCGTGTCATGATTCTGCTTCAAGAACTTCGAGCCATCCAAGGATCCATTGAAGCTAGATCCATTTTTCTCTTTTCCAGTAGGTTTATCCAAGGAACTTAAGGTAGTAATGATGTTCATAACATCATTTGATTCATACATATAAAGCTATCTTATTCGAAGGTTTAAACTTGTAATCACTAGAACATAGTTTAGTTAATTCTAAACTTGTTCGCAAACAAAAGTTAATCCTTCTAACTTGACTTTTAAAATCAACTAAACACATGTTCTATATCTATATGATATGCTAACTTAATGATTTAAAACCTGGAAACACGAAAAACACCGTAAAACCGGATTTACGCCGTCGTAGTAACACCGCGGGCTGTTTTGGGTTAGTTAATTAAAAACTATGATAAACTTTGATTTAAAAGTTGTTATTCTGAGAAAATAATTTTTATTATGAACATGAAACTATATCCAAACATTATGGTTAAACTCAAAGTGGAAGTATGTTTTCTAAAATGGTCATCTAGACGTCGTTCTTTCGACTGAAATGACTACCTTTACAAAAACGACTTGTAACTTATTTTTCCGACTATAAACCTATACTTTTTCTGTTTATATTCATAAAATAGAGTTCAATATGAAACCATAGCAATTTGATTCACTCAAAACGGATTTAAAATGAAAAAGTTATGGGTAAAACAAGATTGGATAATTTTTCTCATTTTAGCTACGTGAAAATTGGTAACAAATCTATTCCAACCATAACTTAATCAACTTGTATTGTATATTATGTAATCTTGAGATACCATAGACACGTATACAATGTTTCGACCTATCATGTCGACACATCTATATATATTTCGGAACAACCATAGACACTCTATATGTGAATGTTGGAGTTAGCTATACAGGGTTGAGGTTGATTTCAAAATATATATAGTTTGAGTTGTGATCAATACTGAGATACGTATACACTGGGTCGTGGATTGATTCAAGATAATATTTATCGATTTATTTCTGTACATCTAACTGTGGACAACTAGTTGTAGGTTATTAACGAGGACAGCTGACTTAATAAACTTAAAACATCAAAATATATTAAAAGTGTTGTAAATATATTTTTGAACATACTTTGATATATATGTATATATTGTTATAGGTTCGTGAATCAACCAGTGGCCAAGTCTTACTTCCCGACGAAGTAAAAATCTGTGAAAGTGAGTTATAGTCCCACTTTTAAAATCTAATATTTTTGGGATGAGAATACATGCAGGTTTTATAAATGATTTACAAAATAGACACAAGTACGTGAAACTACATTCTATGGTTGAATTATCGAAATCGAATATGCCCCTTTTTATTTAAGTCTGGTAATCTAAGAATTAGGGAACAGACACCCTAATTGACGCGAATCCTAAAGATAGATCTATTGGGCCTAACAAACCCCATCCAAAGTACCGGATGCTTTAGTACTTCGAAATTTATATCATATCCGAAGGGTGTCCCGGAATGATGGGGATATTCTTATATATGCATCTTGTTAATGTCGGTTACCAGGTGTTCACCATATGAATAATTTTTATCTCTATGTATGGGATGTGTATTGAAATATGAAATCTTGTGGTCTATTGTTACGATTTGATATATATAGGTTAAACCTATAACTCACCAACATTTTTGTTGACGTTTTAAGCATGTTTATTCTCAGGTGATTATTAAGAGCTTCCGCTGTCGCATACTTAAATAAGGACGAGATTTGGAGTCCATGCTTGTATGATATTGTGTAAAATCTGCTTTCAAGAAACTTATTTTGTTGTAACATATTTGTATTATAAACCATTATGTAATGGTCGTGTGTAAACAGGATATTTTAGATTATCATTATTTGATAATCTACGTAAAGCTTTTTAAACCTTTATTGATGAAATAAAGGTTATGGTTTGTTTTAAAATGAATGCAGTCTTTGAAAAACGTCTCATATAGAGGTCAAAACCTCGCAACGAAATCAATTAATATGGAACGTTTTTAATCAATAAGAACGGGACATTTCAGTTGGTATCAGAGCGTTGGTCTTAGAGAACCAGAATTTTTCATTAGTGTGTCTTATCGAGTTTGTTAGGATGCATTAGTGAGTCTGGACTTCGACCGTGTTTACTTGAAAAATGATTGCTTAACAAATTTTGTTGGAAACTATATATTTTTAACATGTGAATATTATGTGATATATTAATCTCTTAACGCGTTTGATATTATGTGATAGATGTCTACCTCTAGAACAAGTCCCATTGACTCACCTAATAATAATGAAGAGTCAAATGTAAATTGGAATGATTCGTGGACTGATTCACAAGTTTCTGAAGAGGAACCGGAAGAAGAGTCGGAACCGGAAGAAGAATCGGAACTGGAAGAAGAATCGGAACCGGATGAAGAAATAGAACCGGTGGGGGAAATAATAAAACGGTTAAGTAAAAGAAAATCCTCAACCAACCGACCAAGGTTAATTATGGTCAATGGTGTTTCCGCCAAGGAAGCAAAATATTGGGAGGATTACCAATTCTCCGATGAATCGGATTCCGACGAGAATTCCGATGATGTTATAGAAATTACCCCAACTGAATTTAAAAAGGCAAAAGAAAATAATAAGGGAAAGGGCATAAAAATAGAGAAATCTAATTCCAACCCCGATGAACTTTATATGTATCGTCAACGCCCGAAGTCCTTAAGTTGTAACAATGACCCGGGAACCTCTAAACCACCAGGTTTTTCTAAACCAATGTGGACAACGACGGCTCGTATTAGGGGAACATCATATATCCCTAGAAACTTGGCAAAACGAACCAAAACCGAAGAAGAAGAAACGAGCGAGTCGGAATAAGATAGTTGTATTCGTGTGGTGTAATATATGTAATATAGTGTTCTTATGCTTTATGATATATGTAAAAATTGCTTGTATTAATAAGTATTTTTTTATGAATCTAACTCTTGTCTATTTTACAGTTTAAAAACACAAAATGGATAGACAACCCAATATTTTAAGAGACCTACCCGGAGACATGATTGATGAAATCTTGTCTAGAGTCGGCCAGAATTCCTCGGCACAACTATTTAAGGCGAGATCAGTTTGTAAGACATTCGAAGAACGTTCCAAGAATGTCTTGGTTTATAAGAGACTTTCGTTTGAAAGATGGGGGATATCACATTGGGAAACCCATAAGTTACGATGTGTTTACTTTGACGCATATATTGCGGGAAACCCAAATGCTATTTTACGCAACGGGTTAAGAAATTATTTTGACTCAATATATCCGAATATTGGACTTCGTGATTTAGAAAAAGCGGCTAACATGCAACATAAAGAAGCATGTTATGCTTACGGATTAGTAATGTTCGCTTCTCACCAAAGTGAGAACAAGAACATCGGGCTACAACTATTAAACAAAACGTTTCCACAAGTGACGGAGTCGGTAATTGGGGTAAGAAATGAGGTTTTTAGATTATTACGGGACTGTTGGACATTACGTAACCCTTGTCCCTTTGACGACGTTACAACACGCTGTCTTATCAACGGCCATAACGGTTATGTTGCACAAGACCAAGGATGGGAAGTAGTCCTAGTAAAACCAGAATGCATGACTTGTTTCTGGACGTATGAATTACGTGTCTTTATTGCCTTTACTGAACGACTTGTGTACTAGCTAGAATTATCTTCACAACTATCTTGTATCAAAGTTATTGTGTGCTATATTTCATGCTTTATGTAAAATAAGCGGTATTGTAAGTTTGTAAAATATTGTATAAAAGTTTGAACGCGAAATATTATTATAATCAGTTTTTCATATAGAATTGTAGTAGTTGAATTGTATATTAGCTACTAAGTATGAACTTAACGGGTAGGTACTACCCGAATTTAAACTTATAAAACGCTAATATGAAGAAAAAGCTTTTATAAATGAGTTCATATTATGCTACGAAATACTATTAACTACTCTTAATATTCTGTATGATTAACTTGTTCCATTTAACTATTTTGAAGGAAATGGCACCGACTACTCGACACACCATGAATATGAATGAAGAGGAATTCCGTACTTTTCTAGCTTCAAACATAGCCGCAGTACAGGCTGCGCTACATACCAACAATAACCTTGGATCTAGCAGTACAGGAAATCGTGTAGGATGCACCTACAAAGAATTCACTGCCTGCAAACCTTTGGAATTTGATGGAACCGAAGGACCGATCGGATTGAAACGGTGGACCGAGAAGGTTGAATCGGTGTTTGCCATAAGTAAGTGTACTGAAGAGGAAAAAGTGAAGTACGCTACGCATACCTTCACAGGTTCTGCGTTAACATGGTGGAATACCTATCTAGAGCAAGTGGGACAAGACGATGCGTACGCACTACCGTGGTCAGCATTCAAGCACTTGATGAACGAGAAGTACCGTCCCAGAACCGAGGTCAATAAGCTCAAGACAGAACTTAGAGGGTTACGAACCCAAGGATTTGATATTACCACGTACGAAAGACGATTCACAGAATTGTGCCTATTGTGTCCGGGAGCATTCGAAGATGAGGAAGAGAAGATCGACGCGTTTGTGAAAGGATTACCGGAAAGAATCCAAGAAGATATAAGTTCACACGAGCCCGCCTCCATACAACAGGCATGTAGAATGGCTCACAAACTAGTGAACCAGATTGAAGAAAGAATTAAAGAACAGACTGCTGAAGAGGCCAATGTGAAGCAAGTCAAAAGAAAGTGGGAGGAAAACGGTGATAAGAATCACCAATACAACAACAACAGCAATTACAACAATAATCGCAACAATTATCCCAACAATCGCAACATCAATCGCAACTACAACAAACGGCCCAACAACAACAACAACAACAACAGCAACTACAACAATCATCCCAACAACAATAATAACCGCAACAACAACAACAATCAGAAGCAGCTATGCCAAAGGTGTGAAAAGAATCACTCGGGGTTCTGCACCAAATTTTGCAACAAGTGTAAAAGAAATGGTCATAGCGCGGCGAAGTGTGAGGTCTACGGACCAGGGGTTAATAGAACGAAAGGAACAAATGGTGTCGGAACGAGTAATGGCGGAGCAAGTAGTGTCGGAGCAAGTTATGCCAATGTAGTTTGTTATAAATGTGGAAAACCGGGCCACATTATTAGAAATTGCCCGAACCAGGAGAACACGAATGGACAAGGCCGCGGAAGAGTTTTCAATATTAATGCGGCAGAGGCACAAGAAGACCCGGAGCTTGTTACGGGTACGTTTCTTATTGACAATAAATCTGCTTACGTTTTATTTGATTCGGGTGCGGATAGAAGCTATATGAGTAGAGATTTTTGTGCTAAATTAAGTTGTCCATTGACGCCTTTGGATAGTAAATTTTTACTCGAATTAGCAAATGGTAAATTAATTTCAGCAGATAATATATGTCGAAATCGAGAAATTAAACTGGTTAGCGAAACATTTAAGATTGATTTGATACCAGTAGAGTTAGAGAGTTTTGATGTGATAATCGGTATGGACTGGTTGAAAGAAGTGAAAGCAGAGATTGTTTGTTACAAAAATGCAATTCGCATTATACGAGAAAAAGGAAAACCCTTAATGGTGTACGGAGAAAAGGGCAACACGAAGCTACATCTTATTAGTAATTTGAAGGCACAAAAACTAATAAGAAAAGGTTGCTATGCTGTTCTAGCACACGTCGAGAAAGTACAAACTGAAGAAAAGAGCATCAATGATGTTCCCGTCGCAAAAGAATTTCCCGATGTATTTCCGAAAGAATTATCGGGATTACCCCCACATCGATCCGTTGAATTTCAAATAGATCTTGTACCAGGAGCTGCACCAATAGCTCGTGCTCCTTACAGACTCGCACCCAGCGAGATGAAAGAACTACAAAGCCAATTACAAGAACTTTTACAGCGTGGTTTCATTCGACCAAGCACATCACCGTGGGGAGCTCCTGTTTTGTTTGTCAAGAAGAAAGATGGTACATTCAGGTTGTGTATCGTCTACCGAGAGTTGAACAAACTTACCATCAAGAACCGCTACCCACTACCGAGAATCGATGACTTATTTGATCAACTACAAGGCTCGTCTGTTTATTCAAAGATTGACTTACGTTTCGGGTATCATCAAATGCGGGTGAAAGAAGATGATATTCCAAAGACTGCTTTCAGAACACGTTACGGTCATTACGAGTTTATGGTCATGCCGTTTGGTTTAACTAATGCACCAGCTGTGTTCATTGACCTTATGAACCGAGTGTGTGGACCATACCTTGACAAGTTTGTCATTGTTTTCATTGATGACATACTTATTTACTCAAAGAATGACCAAGAACACGGTGAACATTTGAGAAAGGTGTTAGAAGTATTGAGGAAGGAAGAATTGTACGCTAATTTTTCAAAGTGTGCATTTTGGTTGGAAGAAGTTCAATTCCTCGGTCACATAGTGAACAAAGAAGGTATTAAGGTGGATCCGGCAAAGATAGAAACTGTTGAAAAGTGGGAAACCCCGAAAACTCCGAAACACATACGCCAGTTTTTAGGACTAGCTGGTTACTACAGAAGGTTCATCCAAGACTTTTCCAGAATAGCAAAACCCTTGACTGCATTAACGCATAAAGGGAAGAAATTTGAATGGAATGATGAACAAGAGAAAGCGTTTCAGTTATTGAAGAAAAAGCTAACTACGGCACCTGTATTGTCATTGCCTGAAGGGAATGATGATTTTGTGATTTATTGTGATGCATCAAAGCAAGGTCTCGGTTGTGTATTAATGCAACGAACGAAGGTGATTGCTTATGCGTCTAGACAATTGAAGATTCACGAACAAAATTATACGACGCATGATTTGGAATTAGGCGCGGTTGTTTTTGCATTAAAGACTTGGAGGCACTACTTATATGGGGTCAAAAGTATTATATATACCGACCACAAAAGTCTTCAACACATATTTAATCAGAAACAACTGAATATGAGGCAGCGTAGGTGGATTGAATTATTGAATGATTACGACTTTGAGATTCGTTACCACCCGGGGAAGGCAAATGTGGTAGCCGATGCCTTGAGCAGGAAGGACAGAGAACCCATTCGAGTAAAATCTATGAATATAATGATTCATAATAACCTTACTACTCAAATAAAGGAGGCGCAACAAGGAGTTTTAAAAGAGGGAAATTTAAAGGATGAAATACCCAAAGGATCGGAGAAGCATCTTAATATTCGGGAAGACGGAACCCGGTATAGGGCTGAAAGGATTTGGGTACCAAAATTTGGAGATAAGAGAGAAATGGTACTTAGAGAAGCTCATAAAACCAGATACTCAATACATCCTGGAACGGGGAAGATGTACAAGGATCTCAAGAAACATTTTTGGTGGCCGGGTATGAAATCCGATGTTGCTAAATACGTAGGAGAATGTTTGACGTGTTCTAAGGTCAAAGCTGAGCATCAGAAACCATCAGGTCTACTTCAACAACCCGAAATCCCGGAATGGAAATGGGAAAACATTACCATGGATTTCATCACTAAATTGCCAAGGACTGCAAGTGGTTTTGATACTATTTGGGTAATAGTTGATCATCTCACCAAATCAGCACACTTCCTGCCAATAAGAGAAGATGACAAGATGGAGAAGTTAGCACGACTGTATTTGAAGGAAGTCGTCTCCAGACATGGAATACCAATCTCTATTATCTCTGATTGGGATGGTAGATTTATTTCAAGATTCTGGCAGACATTACAGCAAGCATTAGGAACTCGTCTAGACATGAGTACTGCCTATCATCCACAAGCTGATGGGCAGAGTGAAAGGACGATACAAACGCTTGAAGACATGCTACGAGCATGTGTTATTGATTTCGGAAACAGTTGGGATCGACATCTACCGTTAGCAGAATTTTCCTACAACAACAGCTACCATTCAAGCATTGAGATGGCGCCGTTTGAAGCACTTTATGGTAGAAAGTGCAGGTCTCCGATTTGTTGGAGTGAAGTGGGGGATAGACAGATTACGGGTCCGGAGATTATACAAGAAACTACCGAGAAGATCATCCAAATTCAACAACGGTTGAAAACCGCCCAAAGTTGACAAAAGAGCTACGCTGACATTAAAAGAAAAGATATAGAATTTGAAATTGGAGAGATGGTCATGCTTAAAGTTGCACCTTGGAAAGGCGTTGTTCGATTTGGTAAACGAGGGAAATAAAATCCAAGGTATATTGGACCATTCAAGATTATTGATCGTATCGGACCAGTAGCTTACCGACTAGAGTTACCTCAACAACTCGCGGCTGTACATAACACTTTCCACGTCTTGAATTTAAAGAAATGTTTTGCTAAAGAAGATCTCACTATTCCATTAGATGAAATCCAAATCAACGAAAAACTTCAATTCATCGAAGAACCCGTCGAAATAATGGATCGTGAGGTTAAAAGACTTAAGCAAAACAAGATACCAATTGTTAAGGTTCGATGGAATGCTCGTAGAGGACCCGAGTTCACCTGGGAGCGTGAAGATCAGATGAAGAAAAAATACCCGCATCTATTTCCAGAAGATTCGTCAACACCTTCAACAGCTTAAAATTTCGGGACGAAATTTATTTAACGGGTAGGTACTGTAGTGACCCGAACTTTTCCGTGTTTATATATATTAATTGAGATTGATATTTACATGATTAAATGTTTCCAACATGTTAAGCAATCAAACTTGTTAAGACTTGATTAATTGAAATATGTTTCATATTGACAATTGACCACCCAAGTTGACCGGTGATTCACGAACGTTAAAACTTGTAAAAACTATATGATGACATATATATGGATATATATATATATATATATAGTTAACATGATACTATGATAGGTAAACATATCATTAAGTATATTAACAATGAACTACATATGTAAAAACAAGACTACTAACTTAATGATTTTTAAACGAGACATATATGTAACGATTATCGTTGTAAAGACATTTAATGTATATATATCATATTAAGAGATATTCATACATGATAATATCATGATAATATAATAATTTAAAATCTCATTTGATATTATAAACATTGGGTTAACAACATTTAACAAGATCGTTAACCTAAAGGTTTCAAAACAACACTTACATGTAACGACTAACGATGACTTAACGACTCAGTTAAAATGTATATACATGTAGTGTTTTAATATGTATTTATACACTTTTTAAAGACTTCAATACACTTATCAAAATACTTCTACTTAACAAAAATTCTTACAATTACATCCTCGTTCAGTTTCATCAACAATTCTACTCGTATGCACCTGTATTCGTACTCGTACAATACACAGCTTTTAGATGTATGTACTATTGGTATATACACTCCAATGATCAGCTCTTAGCAGCCCATGTGAGTCACCTAACACATGTGGGAACCATCATTTGGCAACTAGCATGAAATTTCTCATAAAATTACAAAAATATGAGTAATCATTCATGACTTATTTACATGAAAACAAAATTACATATCCTTTATATCTAATCCATACACCAACGACCAAAAACACCTACAAACACTTTCATTCTTCAATTTTATTCATCTAATTTATCTCTCTCAAGTTCTATCTTCAAGTTCTAAGTGTTCTTCATAAATTCCAAAAGTTCTAGTTTCATAAAATCAAGAATACTTTCAAGTTTGCTAGCTCACTTCCAATCTTGTAAGGTGATCATCCAACCTCAAGAAATCTTTGTTTCTTACAGTAGGTTATCATTCTAATACAAGGTAATAATCATATTCAAACTTTGGTTCAATATCTATAACTATAACAATCTTATTTCAAGTGATGATCTTACTTGAACTTGTTTTCGTGTCATGATTCTGCTTCAAGAACTTCGAGCCATCCAAGGATCCATTGAAGCTAGATCCATTTTTCTCTTTTTCAGTAGGTTTATCCAAGGAACTTAAGGTAGTAATGATGTTCATAACATCATTTGATTCATACATATAAAGCTATCTTATTCGAAGGTTTAAACTTGTAATCACTAGAACATAGTTTAGTTAATTCTAAACTTGTTCGCAAACAAAAGTTAATCCTTCTAACTTGACTTTTAAAATCAACTAAACACATGTTCTATATCTATATGATATGCTAACTTAATGATTTAAAACCTGGAAACACAAAAAACACCGTAAAACCGGATTTACGCCGTCGTAGTAACACCGCGGGCTGTTTTGGGTTAGTTAATTAAAAACTATGATAAACTTTGATTTAAAAGTTGTTATTCTGAGAAAATAATTTTTATTATGAACATGAAACTATATCCAAAAATTATGGTTAAATTCAAAGTGGAAGTATGTTTTCTAAAATGGTCATCTAGACGTCGTTCTTTCGACTGAAATAACTACCTTTACAAAAACGACTTGTAACTTATTTTTCCGTCTATAAACCTATACTTTTTCTGTTTAGATTCATAAAATAGAGTTCAATATGAAACCATAGCAATTTGATTCACTCAAAACGGATTTAAAATGAAAAAGTTATGGGTAAAACAAGATTGGATAATTTTTCTCATTTTAGCTACGTGAAAATTGGTAACAAATCTATTCCAACCATAACTTAATCAACTTGTATTGTATATTATGTAATCTTGAGATACCATAGACACGTATACAATGTTTCGACCTATCATGTCGACACATCTATATATATTTCGGAACAACCATAGACACTCTATATGTGAATGTTAGAGTTAGCTATACAGGGTTGAGGTTGATTCCAAAATATATATAGTTTGAGTTGTGATCAATACTGAGATACGTATACACTGGGTCGTGGATTGATTCAAGATAATATTTATCGATTTATTTCTGTACATCTAACTGTGGACAACTAGTTGTAGGTTATTAACGAGGACAGCTGACTTAATAAACTTAAAACATCAAAATATATTAAAAGTGTTGTAAATATATTTTTGAACATACTTTGATATATATGTATATATTGTTATAAGTTCGTGAATCAACCAGTGGCCAAGTCTTACTTCCCGACGAAGTAAAAATCTGTGAAAGTGAGTTATAGTCCCACTTTTAAAATCTAATATTTTTGGGATGAGAATACATGCAGGTTTTATAAATGATTTACAAAATAGACACAAGTACGTGAAACTACATTCTATGGTTGAATTATCGAAATCGAATATGCCCCTTTTTATTTAAGTCTGGTAATCTAAGAATTAGGGAACAGACACCCTAATTGACGCCAATCCTAAAGATAGATCTATTGGGCCTAACAAACCCCATCCAAAGTACCGGATGCTTTAGTACTTCGAAATTTATATCATATCCGAAGGGTGTCCCGGAATGATGGGGATATTCTTATATATGCATCTTGTTAATGTCGGTTACCAGGTGTTCACCATATGAATGATTTTTATCTCTATGTATGGGATGTGTATTGAAATATGAAATCTTGTGGTCTATTGTTACGATTTGATATATATAGGTTAAACCTATAACTCACCAACATTTTTGTTGACGTTTTAAGCATGTTTATTCTCAGGTGATTATTAAGAGCTTCCGTTGTCGCATACTTAAATAAGGACGAGATTTGGAGTCCATGCTTGTATGATATTGTGTAAAATCTGCATTCAAGAAACTTATTTTGTTGTAACATATTTGTATTATAAACCATTATGTAATGGTCGTGTGTAAACAGGATATTTTAGATTATCATTATTTGATAATCTATGTAAAGCTTTTTAAACCTTTATTGATGAAATAAAGGTTATGGTTTGTTTTAAAATGAATGCAGTCTTTGAAAAACGTCTCATATAGAGGTCAAAACCTCGCAACGAAATCAATTAATATGGAACGTTTTTAATCAATAAGAACGGGACATTTCATAAATGTACCATCCTTCTTCTTGACAAACAAAACAGGAGCTCTCCATGGTGATGTGCTTGGTCGAATGAAACCACGTTCTAATAGTTCTTGCAGTTGGCTTTGCAGTTCTTTCATCTCGCTGGGTGCGAGTCTGTAAGGAGCACGAGCTATTGCTGCAGCTCCTGGTACAAGATCTATTTGAAATTCAACAGATCGATGTGGAGGTAGTCCCGGTAATTCTTTCGGAAATACATCGAGAAATTCTTTTGCGACGGGAACATCATTGATGCTCTTTTCTTCAGTTTGTACTTTCTCGACGTGTGCTAGAACAGCATAGTAACCTTTTCTTTATATTTTTTGTGCCTTCAAATTACTAATAAGATGTAGCTTCGTGTTGCCCTTTTCTCCGTACACCATTAAGGGTTCTCCTTCTTCTCGTACAATGCGAATTGCATTTTTGTAACATACGATCTCTGCTTTCATCTCCTTCAGCCAGTCCATGCCAACTATTACATCAAAACTCCCTAACTCTACTGGTATCAAATCAATCTTAAATATTTCGCTACCCAGTTTAATTTATCGATTCCGACATATATAATCTGGTGAAATTAATTTACCGTTTGCTAATTCGAGTAAAAATATACTATCCAACGGCGTCAATGGACAACTTAATTTAGCACAAAAATCTCTACTCATATAGCTTCTATCCGCACCCAAATCAAATAAAACGTAAGCAGATTTATTGTCAATAAGAAACGTACCTGTAATAAGCTCCGGGTCTTCCTGTGCCTCTGCCGCATTAATATTGAAAACTCTTCCGCGACCTTGTCCATTCGTGTTCTCCTGGTTCGGGCAATTTCTAATAATGTGGCCCGATTTTCCACATTTATAACAAACTACGTTGGCATAACTTGCTCCGACACTACTTGCTCCGCCATTACTCGTTCCGATACCATTTGTTCCTTTTGTTCTATTAACCCCTGGTCCGTAGACCTCACACTTCGCCGCGCTATGACCATTTCTTTTACACTTATTGCAAAATTTGGTGCAGAACCCCGAGTGATACTTTTCACACCTTTGGCATAGCTGCTTCTGATTGTTGTTATTGTTGTGGTTGTTATTGTTGTTGGGATGATTGTTGTAGTTGTTGTTGTTATTGTTGTGCCGTTTGTTGTAGTTGCGATTGATGTTGCGATTGTTGGGATTGTTGTTGTTGTATTGGTGACTCTTATCACCGTTTTCCTCCTACTTTCTTTTGACTAGCTTCACGTTGGCCTCTTTGGCCGCCTGTTCTTTAATTTTTCCCTCAATCTGGTTCACTAGTTTGTGAGCCATTCTACATGCCTTTTGTATGGAGGCAGGCTCGTGTGAACTTATATCTTCTTGGATTCTCTCCGGTAACCCTTTCACAAACGCGTTGATCTTCTCTTCCTCATCTTCGAACGCTCTCGGATACAATAGGCACAATTCTGTGAATCGTCTTTCGTACGAAGTAATATCGAATCCCTGTGTTCGTAACCCTCTAAGTTCTGAATTAAGCTTATTGACCTCAGTTCTGGGACGGTACTTCTCGTTCATCAAGTGCTTGAATGCTGACCACGGTAGCGCGTAAGCAGCATCTTGTCCCACTTGCTCTAGATAGGTATTCCACCATGTTAACGCAATACCTGTGAAGGTATTCGTAGCGTACTTTACTTTGTCTCCTTCAGCACACTTACTTATGGCAAACACCGATTCAACTTTCTCTGTCCACCGTTTTAATCCGATTGGTCCTTCGGTCCCATCAAATTCTGAAGGTTTGCAGGCAGTGAATTCCTTGTAGGAGCATCCTACACGATTTCTTGCGCCGTTAGCTGTATTGCTAGATTCAGAGTTATTGTTGGTATGTAGCGCGGCCTGTACTGTGGCTATGTTTGAAGTAAGAAAGGCACGAAATTCCTCTTCGCTCATATTCAAGGTGTGTCGAGTAGTCGGTGCCATTTCCTTCAAAATAGTCAAATGAAACAATTTAATCATACAGAATATTAAGAGTAGTCAATAGTATCTCGTAGCATAATATGAACTCATTTATAAAAGCTTTTTCTTCATATTAGCGTTTTATAAGTTTAAATTCGGGTACTACCTACTCGTTAAGTTCATACTTAGTAGCTAATATACAATTCAACTACTACAATTCCATATGAAAAACTGATTATAATAATATATCACATACAAATATTCTTCAAACTTACAACTTCACTATATTACATATAACATGAAATATAGTACACTATGATACAAGACAGTTTTGAAGATAAATCTAGTTAATTCGCAAGTTGTTCAGCAAAGGAAATAAAGACACGTAATTCGTAAGTCAAAAAACAAGTCATGCATTCTGGTTTTACTAAGACGACTTCCCATCCTTGGTTTTGTGGAAAATAACCGTTATGACCATTAGCTAGGCAGCATGTTGTAATGTCGTTAAAAGGACGAGGGTTTCGTAATATCCAACAGCCTCGTAATAATCTAAAAACCTGGTTTCTCACCCCAACTACTGAATCCGTCACTTGTGGGAAGGTTTTATTTAAAAGTTGCAATCCGATGTTCTTTTTCTCACTTTGGTAAGAAGCGAACATCACTAACCCATAAGCATAACATGCTTCTTTATGTTGCATGTTAGAAGCTCTTTCTAATTCATGAAATCCTATGTTGAGATATGTTGAGTCAAAATAGGTTCTTAACCCGTAGCGTAAAATTGCATTTGGGTTCCCCGCATTTAACGCTTTAAAGAAAACACGGCATAACTTACGATCTCCCCAATGTGATATACCCCACCTATCAAAGGAAAACCTTTTATAAATTAAGGCATTTCTGGAAAGTCTGTCAAATGTTTGACAAGTTAATTTTGCCATAACTAAATATGATGATGAATTCTGACCGACTCTAGACAAGATTTCCTCAATCATATCCTCTGGTAAGTCTTCTAAAATATTCGGTTGTCTACCCTTAACGTCTATTTTGTTTTTATACTGTAAAATAGACAAGGATTAGATTCGTAAAAGATAATTAACAAACAATACAAGTAATTTTTACATAGAACATAAAAATACAAGCACACTACAATACATATAATACACAACATGATTACAACCCTCTAATCTGAATCACTGGTTTCTTCTTCTTCTTCTGACTTGGTTCGTTTTCCTAGTTTTCTAGGAATATATGGTGTTCCTCTAATACGAGTCATCATTTTCCACATTGGTTTGGAAAAACCTGGTGGTTTAGAGGTTCCCGGGTCATTGTTACATTTTAGAAAATACGGATGTTGTCGATACATATAAAGTTCATCTGGGTTGGAATCGGGTTTCTCTATTTTTATACCTTTTCCCTTATTATTTTCTTTCGCTTTATTAAATTGGGTCGAGGTAATTTCTATAATATCATCGGAATCCTCATCGGGATTCGATTCATCGGAAAATTGGTAATTTTCCCAATATTTTGCTTCCTTAGCGGAAACACCATTGACCATTATTAACTTTGGTCCATTGGTTGAGGATTTTCTTTTATTTGACCGGTTTTCTGTGGTTCCTACTATTCCCCCCTCCGGAACCTCTTCTTCTTCTTCCGGTTCCTCTTCTTCTGTTTCCTTTTCTTCCGGTTCAGTTTCCTCTTCTTCCGGTTCTTCGGGAACTTGTGAATCTTGCCAATATATATTCGACTCTTCGTTATTATTAGGTGAGTCAATGGGATTTGTGCTAGAGGTAGACATCTATCACATAATATCAAACATGTTAAGAGATTAATATATCACATAATATTTACATGTTAATAATATATAATTTCCAACAAAAAAAATGTTAAGCAATCTTTTTTGAAGAAAACACGGTCGAAGTCCAGACTCACTAATGCATCCTAACAAACTCGGTAAGACACATTAATTCAATTTTCTGGTTCTCTAAGACCAACGCTCGGATACCAACTGAAATGTCCCGTTCATATTGATTATAAACGTTCCATATTAATTGATTTCGTTGCGAGGTTTTGACCTCTATATGAGACGTTTTTCAAAGACTGCATTCATTTTTAAAACAACCATAACCTTTATTTTATCAATAAAGGTTTTAAAAACATTACGTAGATTATCAAATAATGATAATCTAAAATATAGTGTTTACACACGACCATTACATAATGGTTTACAATAGAAATATATTACATCGACATAGGTTTCTTGAATGTAGTTTTTACACAATATCATACAAACATGGACTCCAAATCTTGTCTTTATTTTAGTATGCAACAGCGGAAGCTCTTAGTATTTACCTGAGAATAAACATGCTTTAAATGTCAACAAAAATATTGGTGAGTTATAGGTTTAACCTATATATATATATATATATATATATATATATATATATATATATATATATATATATATATATATATATATATATATATATATATATATATATCAAATCGTAACAATAGACCACAAGATTTCATATTTCAATACACATCCCATACATAGAGATAAAAATCATTCATATGGTGAACACCTGGTAACTGACATTAACAAGATGCATATATAAGAATATCCTCATCATTCCGGGACACCCTTCGGATATGATATAAATTTCGAAGTACTAAAGCATCCACTACTTTGGATGGGGTTTGTTAGGCCTAATTGATCTATCTTTAGGATTCGCATCAATTAGGGTGTCTGCTCCCTAATTCTTAGATTACCAGACTTAATAAAAAGGGGCATATTCGATTTCGATAATTCAACCATAGAATGTAGTTTCACGTACTTGTGTCTATTTTGTAAATCATTTATAAAACCTGCATGTATTCTCATCCCAAAAATATTAGATTTTAAAAGTGGGACTATAACTCACTTTCACGGATATTTCCTTTCTCGGAAATAAGACTTGGCCATGGATAGATTACGAACCTATACAAATATGTATATATATATATATATATATATATATATATATATATATATATATATATATATATATCAAAGTATGATCAAAATATAATTACAACCATTTTTATTATGTTTTAAAGATTTGAGTGTATTAAGTCAGCTGTCCTCATTAGTAACCTACAACTAGTTGTCCACAGTTAGATGTACAAAAATAAATCGATATATATTATCTTGAATAAATCCACGACCCAGTGTATACACGTCTCAGGCTAAATCACAACTCAAAGTATATATATTTTTGGAATCAACCTCAACCCTGTATAGCTAACTCCAATATTACTGCATATAGAGTGTCTATGGTTGTTCCAAATAATATATATACATGGGTCGATATGATATGTCAAAACATTTGCATACGTGTCTATGGTATCCCAAGATTACATAATATATTAGAATACACGTATAATACAATATAAGTTAGCTAGAATATGATTTGTATAGATTTTTTAAACATTTCCCGTAGCTAAAAAGATCAAAAATATCCAATCTTGTTTTACCCATAACTTCTTCATTTTAAATCCGTTTTGAGTGAATCAAATTGCTATGGTTTCATATTGAACTCTAATTTAAGAATCCAAATAGAAAAAGTATAGGTTTATAGTAGGAAATTTAAGTTACATGTCAATTACTAAAGAGGTAGTCATTTCCGTCGAAAGAACGACATCTTGATGACTATTTTGAAAAATATACTTTCACTTCGAGTTTAACCAAGATTTTTGGATATAGTTTCATGTTCATATGAAAAATCATTTTCCCAGAAGAACAAATTTTAAATCAAAGTTTATCATAGTTTTTAGTTATCCAAACCAAAATAGCTCCCGGTTACACTACGACGGCGTATATCCGATTTTATGGTGTTCATCGTGTTTCCAGGTTTTATATCATTAAGTTAGAATATCATATAGATATAGAAAATGTGTTTAGTTGATTTTAAAAGCCAAGTTAGAAGGATTAACTTTTGTTTGCGAACAAGTTTAGAATTAACTAAACTATGTTCTAGTGATTACAAGTTTAAACCTTCGAATAAGATAGCTTTATATGTATGAATCGAATGATGTTATGAACATCATTACTACCTCAAGTTTTCTGGATAAAACTACTAGAAATGAAAAAAATGGATCTAGATTCAAAGGATCCTTGAATGGCTTGAAAGTTCTTGAAGCAGAATTATGACACGAAAACAGTTCAAGTAAGATTTTCACTCGAAATAAGATTGTTATAGTTGTAGAAATTGAATCAAAGTTTGAATATGAATATTACCTTGAATTATAAATATAACCTACTGTAAATAACAAAGGTTCCTTGATCTTAGATGATTACTTGGAATGGATTAGAAAGCTTGGAAGTAGACTTGCAAACTTGGAAGTATTCTTGATTTTTATGAAACTATACTTATGGAATTTATGAAGAACACTTAGAACTTGAAGATGGAACTTGAGAGAGATCACTTAAATGAAGAAAATTAAAGAATGAAAGTGTTTGTAGGTGTTTTTGGTCTTTGGTATATGGATTAGATATAAAGGATGTGTAATTTTATTTTCATGTAAATAAGTCATGAATGATTACTCATATTTTTGTAATTTTATGAGATATTTCATCCTAGTTGCCAAATGATGGTTCCCACATGTGTTAGGTGACTCACATGGGCTGCTAAGAGCTAATCATTGGAGTGTATATACCAATAGTATATACATCTAAAAGCTGTGTATTGTACGAGTACGAATACGGGTGCATACAAGTAGAATTGTTGATGAAACTGAACGAGGATGTAATTTTAAGCATTTTTGTTAAGTAGAAGTATTTTGATAAGTGTCTTGAAGTCTTTCAAAAGTGTATGAATACATATTAAAACACTACATGTATATACATTTTAACTGAGTCGTTAAGTCATCGTTAGTCGTTACATGTAAATGTTGTTTTGAAACCTTTAGGTTAACGATCTTGTTAAATGTTGTTAACCCATTGTTTATTATATCAAATGAGATGTTAAATTGTTATATTATCATGATATTATGATATATAATATATCTTAGTATGATATATATACAGTTAAATGTCGTTACAACGATAATCGTTACATATATGTTTCGTTTCGAAATCATTAAGTTAGTAGTCTTATTTTTACGTATATAGTTCATTGTTAATACACTTAATGATATATTTACTTATCATTTAACATAATTAACCAAGTGTATCAATATCTTAATATGATTCATATGTACCTAGTAAGACGTTGTTATAACGATAATCGTTATATATATCGTTTTCGAATAGTCTCATTTTTATGTATATAACTCATTGTTAAAATACCTAATGAGATACATACTTATAATAAAATCATGGTAACTATATATATAACCATATATATGTCATCGTATAGTTTTTACAAGTTTTAACGTTCGTGAATCACCGGTCAACTTGGGTGGTCATTTGTCTATATGAAACCTATTCCAATTAATCAAGTCTTAACAAGTTTGATTGCTTAACATGTTGGAAACACTTAATCATGTAAATATCAATTTCATTTAATATATATAAACATGGAAAAGTTCGGGTCACTACATCAAGTACATATAATATTTGACCAAATCAGACAAGAATAAGAATTAAATAAAGTTTGATAGGGATACAAAACAGATTCAATTATAATAGCTGTTATATTATGTTTAATAATAAATTAATATAATTATATTAGTAATAATAATTCCATTAATATTAATAATCATAAATGATAATAATAATAATAATAATAATAATAATAATAATAATAATAACTATTAATAATAATATTCATGGTGATAATAATAATAATAATTTTTGATAAAGATAATAATAATAATAATAATAATAATAATAATAATAATAATAATAATAATAATATTAGTAAGGATAATGATAAAAGAAAATAAGATAATAATAAATTTAAATAACAATGATGATTTTTAGTAATAATAATAATAATAATAATAATAATAATAATAATAATAATAATAATAATAATAATAATAATAATAATAATAATATTAATCATAATAATAACTAAAATCATAATATTAGTCATTTTTATAATAATATTTATATTTAACATCTTTATTTTTGATAATCATAACCTTGTTATTATAATTACCATAATAATAATGATAATATTAATAATACTAATATTGATGTTAATATTGAAAGTAACAATAATATTACTATAACAGTTATAATTAAATTTATAGTTTATCTTATTATACTAAATAATAATATTACATATTATTAATTATGTAACATATATATATATATATATATATATATATATATATATATATATATATATATATATATATATATATATATATATATATATATATATATATATATATATATATATATATATATATATATATATATAAACAATTGTTCGTGAATCGTCGGGTAAGGTTCAATGGATAGTTAAGTATATGAAATTATTTTAATATAGAATGTCGATTTACTTAACTTGTCAATATCCATCTTCTAATTTATCTACATTTCTTTATTTCACCTTTACATTAAATAATATGAAAGTTAAATAGTTACCTTATCAAAAGTCACGAATAAATTATTGTAAAGCATGCTTTGAAAATTAATCAGGAATCTCCACTAACATTTGTCTGACATTAAACAAGTGATACTTTGTTCTTATTTGAAAATCACTTTACCATTTATTTCGAATACCATTAAAAAGAACAGATTTCTCAAATCAAAGTGGACCTCATAACAGAGACTTGTAATAATAATTCAATGTATCTGATAATTCAATCATTTGATATTATCTTTTAATCTTGTTGATTACTATAATAACTTTTATTGATACAGTTACGTTCATGTAAAGTATTGTACATCTAATATTTTGTTACATTTTTAATTAACAAGTATATATTGTATATACATATCTATATACACATAATTGTTCGTGAATCATCAGGCATGGTCAAAGGGTATTTGATTACATGAATATAGTTTTCAAAGTTTTTGAAACTTTAACATTACAGACTTTGCTTATCGTATCAGAAACATATAAAGATTAAAGTTTAAATTTAATCGGAAATTTCTGGGTCATCACAGTACCTACCCGTTAAAGAAATTTCGTCCTGAAATTTGATCGAGGTCATCATGGCTAACTATAAAAATGTTTTCATGACGAATATGAGTCGATGAATAGAGTTTTATCATCATTGAGTAATATGGAAAAAACCGTTTGATTTTGTGAAGAGTACGAGTGAATCTATCACCAAAGGGTGAAATGATTAGGTATAGATTCGTCATATCTTTTGACGTAGATAGGATTGATTTCCAAGTTCAAGAGATTTGGAGAAAATCTTCGTAATAAGATTTGATTCTTCGATAATCAAGGAGATTAGGATCCGCTTTAAATGCGATCATCAGTTTTGATTGCTCTGTCGGATATTTTGCTATAAATCCTCCCCCGTCATTTCCTTAAAACTCACACCTTCTATTCTTCCTCCCTCAACTCATACTTTAAAGCATTCATTAATATGCTCCATCCAGTACTGATTCTTGATATACTCCTAACTTTCATATCTGTCGTTATTCTTTTTCATTTACCACAAGAGGATTTTATTTATTTTTTTTACAATTACCTTGGGGTCATAGTGTTTTTAATTCTCCCGTGCCTTTACGTGGCAATACGTATTGATATGCACGGTTTGTAGTTTATGTGTTGTTGTCGAACTTTATATTTTCTTTTATATTCAAGAGTTACATACTTTTGTCTCCTCTTCCCTACTTTAAGTCAAGCGAATAATGGTCCTAAATTCGTAGGATTTTGAAATGAACATAGTTAATGTACTCAGAAAGAAATCGTAATAGCACGATCTTGATTTGACAAATTACCAGAATCTTCGAAAAGATAGAACTATCGAAAGATATGTTCTTATTATGTTTGGAGATTGGGTAGAATGTAAGAGTCGTGTAAATGGCACCTGATGATGGTATGTTCTGTGAATCATCACGTTCCATTAGAAACTCAGCATGAATTACTGTAATATAATCACGTTGATCAAGTGTCATTATATTATACTAACTCATGGATCAGTTCCCAACACTACTTCAAAAACATTCGTATTTAAACTTGAAGGTTTACAGAATATAGAAACTAAACTGTTTCCTATATGATGTAGTACAGATAGCGTGAAGAGATAAATGATTTTAGATAAGAATAGTTATGAAAATATCTTCAGAAATATCGATGATATTTATAATGAAAGATACGATGATATCTTAGGATTTTAGAATTAAAGTGTGATGAAGAAATTTATTCACAATGATTTATAGCGTTTAAGGAGTAAGGTATTCGCCAAAGATTTCATTAGAAACAGACTCATCTGGATTCTTTATGTACAAGTTTAGTCCTTGTAATTTGTTCAGAGTCTCCTTCATGGTTTGCTCAATCCGGTTTCCAGTTCCTACTTTTCTGAGCTTTGCCAATATACTATTCTTTATCTTTATACCTTCGACGGTTAAGGTCGTGTACAGTTTTTGCTGCTGTATTCAGCTTGTACAGTTTTTACTGATGTATTCAGCTTGTGCAGTTTTTGCTGCTGTATTCAGCTTTTTTAGAATTTGGAGTATTGATTTGTAGACTGGGTGCTTTTCAAAATTTCAGAGTGTAAGATCATAATTCTAAGAGATAAATGTTATATGTGTACATATAACTGTTGATGTAGAAACGCTGCGAGATTTGAAATACTGATTGCTAATTCTCGGTAATTGATATGATAACTCTCGTTATAAGATGCGGATAAGTATATGATAGGGTTTTAATGAACAATTATAATGATTCTTCGGAGAGACTTAAGTCAATGAGTAGTGAAGTTGCTGGTAAATTTACTGCTGATGTGGTGGAATATAAACGGTTCCCCGGTAATGATTATGAAGGGGTAATCTTTATAATAGAGTTTATTCGAATGAAAAACTTGAAGTTCATTTGTTGGATCTGTCACAAAATTGGCTAATTTGAAAATAATTTGCGTTGTTATTTTTGAAAATAACAATGCCAAAGAAGCTAGCACAGATACGTGTTAAACATTTATACAGGTTCCGAGAATTTTTTCAGGTGCATAACTATATGCATAAATCTTTTCTTCCGTAGATGAAGTGCGGTTGGTTCATATTCTCGATTGAGGTATTTTCAAGAATCATGAAAGGTTTGAACGCAGATTGTAATCTTCAAGATACAAATGAGGTTTAAGATGAAATCAAGTGGCAAACTTGAGGAAATACTTAACTGTAGTAGATGTAATTTATTTACGATCTTTTAAGTCGAAATGTGTTGTATTTAATATTTCCTACTCTTTTAATACTTTTTAACTGTCCATGATAGTAGTCCAATAGTTCAATCAAAACTAGCATATTATAAGGATATAGTCATATAGGAACAATTAGCTAGGAACAGCACCTAGGATTGGGTTAGTATAGGTTTTAAATTTTTTACGTAGTTAATTAATTGGTTACTAATCAATTTTTATTTTTGTTCATTATTTTCATCATTATGCCACTTGTCAAATCTTGATTTGGATTCCGATAAGTCAAAATCCAAATATGAAATTGAATGAAATTGGTTATTTCATGGTGAACGGATTCGTATATCTGTGGATGTAAGTAGGATAGTATATGACTGTTGAATCAGATTTGAAGAATGTACCGTGTAACTTATTAATGTGAAATCTTAAATATTCATCGGGTATTACCTTCCCGTTAAAATATTTTTATCATTAACAATTTGTATGAAAGAATTTTTAATCACAATCTTTATGAAAATATATATACATATATATTTTCTTCAAATGTAATCATGAATTTAATGAGTCAATATAATATTAGACTCATTTGATTTTCGGTTTGAGCTAGAATAAGTAATCTCTAAAACTATTAGGAACTACATATTCTTTGCAGAATATTAATGAAGTTATGGATCAATACTTCATCGTTCATTGTTGCTGGTACTCCTTGGTATCTATGATGCGTATGATGTTGATGTTCATGGGACAGATTGTGATGTTGAGTTTTGGGATGTGGATGTTGTTGTTGGTGGTACTGTTGATGCCGGTAATGTTACTGAAGCTGGTACATTTTGCACCATATTTTTCAAGGCTACAACTCGAATGCGAAGCTCCTTGACCTCCTCTATTATTCCGGGATGATTGTCGGTAGGAACGGGCGAGTGAATAAGGTTTTGAAATTGGAGATAGTATATAATCATAGCGAGATATTCGGAAAATGAGGGTGTAAATGGTGTTTCGAACAGGTTCACCGGTAAGTGTGACGATCGCTCCAAATCCATATGGACGAACATGTCATTCATCGATTTCATTGCGAGGTATTTGACCTCTATATGATACGTTTTGTAAACATTGCATTCTTTTGAAAAGGCACACCATAAATGAATATTTAAATCAAAGGTTTTCGACATTTGTTGATTTCTACATATAGACAATCACCGTAAATAATAGTTTACAATAGTACTTCCATTGACAATGCAGTCAAAATAAGATACACGGTGATGATTTGGTGAATGCAACGTTTCCTTGATAAACATGTCATGTAAGACTCCATGCACATAGCTTGTCTAACATATAAGCAAACAGCGGAAGACTTCTAGGGAACCTGAGAATAAACATGCTAACAAGTGTCAACACAAAAGTTGGTGAGCTCATATTTTTAATGTTGCGCATAATCTGTATATAAAGGTAGATCACAAGATTTCAGTTGTTTCATCCAGAAACGTTTATCAAAAGATTCTACGAAATTGAGCACCCTGGTAACTAAACTTAACGTATATATAATTTATACCCTTTGTATAATCATCTTAATAATACACGCAAACCAACGTGTACGCTTCTCAAATAGCATACGTCCGTTAAAAGGCTAGTGCTCTAGCTCGGACGGGGATATCAAGCCCTATGGATCCATATACTACTACTCGCGCCCACCAGTTCTTATAACCGGCAGTTACTAGTTACCAAAGCTAAGGGATTTTCGGTTCAAACTCAGTATAGAATTTAGTATGTACTTGTGTCCATTGTTTAAAATAAAGTGCATGTATTCTCAGCCCAAAAATATATATTGCAAAAGCATTTAAAAATGGAGCAAATGAAACTCACGCATATAAATCTAGTATTTTCAGTATTTATAAACAGTCGCATGTATTCTCAGCCCAAAAATATATTGAGTAAAAGGGATCATATGAAACTCACCTTAGCAGCACATAAGATCATTCACCAAAAAGTGACCGAAACTCGGAATGCAAAATTAACCGTAGATCTCAACGTATTAATATTGTGATTCAATATTGTAGGAAAGTACATAGACACAACGGAGATGATAAACACTAGGTTTGATTTGCAAACAATACCTACGAGCATTACCCATAACCTCCATAGCTATAACCCATAGTTTCCTTAGTTCTATCCCGCTCGAAAACCCATTTTTGAAAGTGACACGCTCATAACCTCGTCGTAGTATTTTATGTAAAATACTAATTAATAATACTACTAATAATAATAATAAGATTAATAATAATATTAATAATAATAATAATAATAATAATAATAATAATAATAATAATAATAATAATAATAATATAGAGTAATATAGAGATGAAGAGTTTTGTGCATAACTTAACAGAATTCGATCGAATTTATAGTGGTTGGCCAGCAAAAGGGTGCCATGCGATCGCATGGCTTCCCAAACCATATCCCATGCAATCGCATGGGAAGGTTTGACAGCTCAGGTTCGTTTAACATTTTGTGTGTCGACATAATAATATAATACGTAATCGAGTTTAAAATTTTAAAAAGTCGTATTTATTAAATACTTCAGGGGTATTCTATGTAACTTATAATTAATAATTTCTATCATGTCGTTTTCATGTGAATAGTAAATGAATTAATTTAAATTCAACTATTTAAGCTACACGTTGTACGTTGTGCTTTACAAATTGTACATTATTAATTTAACTTCGTTTCTTAAAAAAAAATACAAAAATTATATCATAAAAATAAAATGACTTAATACGTAAAATTTTTAATTTGAAATAGCATTGTTTAATAGTAAATTTTTAATCATTTCGTATATAAATCTTATTCACATGATTCCGTATATATCGAAAACTCTTATATTTATTAAAATATGTACATGTTATGACGTTCGTGAATCGTTGGACAAACAGGGTGGTCAACCGTTATATAAAAAATCATTTTCAAAAGTTTTAAAAACTTGTCAAAATTCATTGCTTATCATGCCGAAAATATTAAATCATATAGAGAATTGGTTTAAATAAGTCGAAATTTTCCGGGTCATCACAGTACCTCCCCGTTAAAGAAATTTCGTCCCGAAATTTGAGTGAGGTCGTCATGGTTAACAATAAAAATGTTTTTATGATGATTATGAGTTGATAAATAGAATTTCTATCACCGTTGAATAATATGGATAAAACAATCCAATTACTCGAAGCGTATGAGGGAAGTTATCGTAAAAGAGTAAAATGAAGAATAGAGATGCGTCTTATCTCTTAACGTAGTAACGATTGATTTCTGGAGTTTAAAGAATAGAAAATCTTCATAATCTAAATAAGATTTGATTCTTCGGAATTTGCGGAAATTAAGATTTTCTTTGATTAAATGCGTAATCTGTCTCGATTGCTATGTATGATATTTCACTATAAATTAACCACTTCGGTTTCATTATTTTCACCACTCCTACATCTTCTTCCTTATTTAATACTTCTTAATAGATTGTGTAAATGCTTCATCCAGTTCTGATTCTTGGTATACTCCTAACTTTCATATCTATCATTCTTCTTTTTCATCTGCCGCCGGAGGAATCTATTCACTTTTACTATACTCTTGGCTTTATAGTGTTTTTAGTTCTCCCGTGTCTTTACGTTGTAATACTTATTGATATTCATGGTTTGTAATTTATGTGTTTTTATCGGGCTTTATATTCTCCGTTATATTTCGAAGCTTCATGCTTTCGTTCTCTCTTCTCGCCTTCAAGTCAAGCGAATAATGGTCCAGAATTCGTAGGTATGGATTTTGAAATGAACATAGTTAATGTTCTAAGAAGAGAATTGTAATGGCACGATCTTGATTTGTCAAGTTACTAGAATATCCGGAAAAGACCGAATCATCAAGAAATATATTTTCTTGATATATTTAGAGATTATATAGAATGAAAGAGTTATGTAACATGGTTCATGATGAGGGTGGAATCTGTGAACCTTTATCACGTTCCATTAGAAACTCAGCATGACTTACTGTAATATAATCACGTTGATCAAGTGTCATTATATTATACTAATTCATGCTTCAGTTCCCAACACTACTTCAAAACATTCATATTTTAAACTTGAAGGTTTCAGAATTTAGAAACTAAAATAGTTTCTTTTATGATGTAATACAGATAGCGCGAAGAGATGAATGATTTCAGATAAGAATAGTTATAAAGATATCTCCAGAAATATCGAGGATATTTATAATGAAAGATACGATGATATCTTAGAATTTCTAATATCAGAGGATGATGCGGAAAATCTGTCTGTGAAGGTTTAGAATGAGGAGTAAGGTTCTTACTAATGGTTTCAGCAGACACTGAATCATTTGGATTCTTTGAAGGTAGATTTCGTCCTTGTGATTTGTCCACAGCCTCCTTCATAGTCTGCTCAATCCGTTTTCCAGTTCCAAACCTTCTCTTTTTCTCAGCTTTACCATCATACTATTCTTTATCATCAAACTTTTGATTGTTAAGGTCGTTTACAGTTTTTGCTGCTTCATCAGCATTGTTCCAATTTCAGAGAACTAGTTCATAGTTTGGGATGTTTTTCAGAAACTTCACATTCGAAGTAAGTAAGTCTAGGAGATAGACATTATATGTTTATATATAACTGTTGGCGTAGAATTGCTGCGAAATTCGAAATACTGATTGCTAATTCTCGGTAGTTGGTATGGCAATTATCGTTACAAGACGTGGATGAGTACATGATAGGGTTTCAATGAACAATTATAATGGTTTTTCGGAGAGACTTTAAGTCACAGATTAATGAATTTGCTGGTACATTTACTGTTAATGTCGCGAAACATGAAAGGTTCCCCAGTAACAAGAACGTATATGTCAAGGTTATAATAAGGTTAATCTGAAAAGTCGAAGTTGACTGGTTGAAAGTGTGGTAAAACTGGATACTTTGAAAAGGGATTGCAATATTATTTTCAGTAATAACAATGCTAAAGGATCTTTCACATTTTTGAAGTCAAAGTATAGCTTTGAAAGATGTAGAGATCTAAGAATGATTTCACCGGTTCAGAGTTATGACTTGGATTCTGATCCGTCAATATCTTAATATGTAATTGAATTTGTATGAAAACGATTGTATATCGCTGTGAGCATAGTTATTAATTTTTTTTTCAAAGTTGAAGAATGTACAGTATAACATATTAATTGTGAACTTATATATTTCCCGGGAATTACCTACCCGTTAAAGATTTCACAAGTAATATTTTGTACAAAAGAATTTTTATTACAATCTTTATGAAAATATATGTATGTATATTTCTTCAGATGTAATACGGATTTAATGAGTTAATATCATATTAAGCTCATTTGATTTTCGGCTTAACTTAGAAATGATTAATCTCTAAAACATTAAAGATTACATAATCTTTGCGGAGTTTTTCACTAATGAAATCAATACTTCATTATTTATTCTTATTGATATTCCTCGGTGAAGGATGTTGGTGCTCATGGAATTTTTGTGAACCTTACAAAGCACAGATGATGTTTTCTGGAAAGTTTCGAGTATATTGAAATTGAAAATGTTAAATCAATTATGTAATTGATTAATACACTTGGTTTATTATGAAATGGAATTCATTGGGTTGAAACAGAGATTGTAGTTAACAATGGTTAAGTTGTTAAGGAAGGATGTACATCATTGCATATTAGTAATATGAACTAACAGAGTAGTACCTACCAGTTAAGATTCACATGTAATAGCTTAGTACGAAAAGATTTATTTTGATTTCAAAATTCATATATATTAAATATACATAAAATTTCTTTAGAGGAAATGAGTTAATACTTCATCGGTTATTGTTGCTGGTATTTCTTGGTAACTACGGTGCGTATGACGTTGATGCTCGTGGAACAGATTGTGAAGTTGAGGTTTGCGATGCGGATGTTGTTGGTGGTGGTAATGGTACTGTTGGTGTTGTTGTCGGTGGTACTGTTGATGCCGGTGATGCTGCTGGTGCTTGTAACCTTTGCACCATATTCTCCAAAGCCACTACTCGAGCGCGAAGCTCGTTGACTTCTTCTACTACACCGGGATAATTGGCAGTTCGGACGAGCGGATGAATAAGATCCAGAATTTGAGATAGTATATTATCGTGACGAGATACTCTGGAAATGAGAGAGAAAATGGTGTCTCGAACAGGTTCGCCGGTAAGTGCTTCAGGTTCTTCGCCAAGAGGGCAATGTGGTGGATGGAAGGGATCACCTTCTTCTTGTCTCCAATGATTAAGTAGACTACGAACCCATCCCCAATTCATCCAGAAGAGATGATGGCTAATTGGTTGATCCATTCCGGTTACACTTTCTTCAGAGTTCAGGTGAATATCCATATCGGAATAGCTGTCGGAATTTAAGGAATTTGAACTAGATATGTGATCCATCTTGTATAATTAGATAGATGATTTTTGATATGAAATAGATTATAGAATTTAGATTGGTACTCTTCAATACATAATTTACATATGTATATATAATGCCAAAATTCCGTAAATTACGGAGAAATTTTCGGAAGATGGCAGTCAAAGTTTACTATAATAGATATGCCAAGATATGAATTTTATCTATACACTATCTATGCAATCAATGCAATAAGACGCGTTTAGACTTAAGATGATAGACAGGTAATTTCTGACAAGAAATGATAAGCAAAACTTTTGACATGCAGACACAGTCGAAGTCCAGACTTACTAATGCATCCTAACAACTATCAGTTAGACACACTTATGCAAGACCTGGTTCACTAGGACCAACGCTCTGATACCAACTGTGACGATCGCTCCAAATCCATATGGACGAACACGTCATTCATCAATTTCATTGCGAGGTATTTGACCTCTATATGATACGTTTTGTAAACATTGCATTCTTTTGAAAAGGCACACCATAAATGAATATTTAAATCTAAGGTTTTCGACATTTGTTGATTTCTACATATAGACAATCACCGTAAATAATAGTTTACAATAGTACTTCCATTGACAATGCAGTCAAAATAAGATACACGGTGATGATTTGGTGAATGCAACGTTTCCTTGATAAACATGTCATGTAAGACTCCATGCACATAGCTTGTCTAACATATAAGCAAACAGCGGAAGACTTCTAGGGAACCTGAGAATAAACATGCTAACAAGTGTCAACACAAAGGTTGGTGAGCTCATAGTTTTAATGTTGCGTATAATCTGTATATAAAGGTAGATCACAAGATTTCAGTTGTTTCATCCAGAAACGTTTATCAAAAGATTCTACGAAATTGAGCACCCTGGTAACTAAACTTAACGTATATATAATTTATACCCTTTGTATAATCATCTTAATAATACACGCAAACCAACGTGTACGCTTCTCAAATAGCATACGTCCGTTAAAAGGCTAGTGCTGTAGCTCGGACGGGGATATCAAGCCCTATGGATCCATATACTACTACTCGCGCCCACCAGTTTTTATAACCGGCAGTTACTAGTTACCAAAGCTAAGGGATTTTCGGTTCAAACTCAGTATAGAATTTAGTATGTACTTGTGTCCATTGTTTAAAATAAAGTGCATGTATTCTCAGCCCAAAAATATATATTGCAAAAGCAATTAAAAAGGGAGCAAATGAAACTCACGCATATAAATCTAGTATTTTCAGTATTTATAAACAGTCGCATGTATTCTCAGCCCAAAAATATATTGAGTAAAAGGGATCATATGAAACTCACCTTAGCAGCACATAAGATCATTCACCAAAAAGTGATCGAAACTCAGAATGCAAAATTAACCGTAGATCTCAACGTATTAATATTGTGATTCAATATTGTAGGAAAGTACGTAGACACAACGGAGATGATAAACACTAGGTTTGATTTGCAAACAATACCTACGAGCATTACCCATAACCTCCATAGCTATAACCCATAGTTTCCTTAGTTCTATCCCGCTCGAAAACACATTTTTGAAAGTGACACGCTCATAACCTCGTCGTAGTATTTTATGTAAAATACTAATTAATAATACTAATAATAATAATAATAAGATTAATAATAATATTAATAATAATAATAATAATAATAATAATAATAATAATAATAATAATAATAATAATAATAATAATAATAATAATATTAATAATAATAATAATAATAATAATAATAATACAGAGTAATATAGAGATGAAGAGTTTTGTGCATAACTTAACAGAATTCGATCGAATTTATAGTGGTTGGCCAGCAAAAGGGTGCCATGCGATCGCATGGCTTCCCAAACCATATCCCATGCGATCGCATGGGAAGGTTTGACAGCTCAGGTTCGTTTAACATTTTGTGTGTCGACATAATAATATAATACGTAATCGAATTTAAAATTTTAAAAAGTCGTATTTATTAAATACTTCAGGGGTATTCTATGTAACTTATAATTAATAATTTCTATCATGTCGTTTTCATGTGAATAGTAAATGAATTAATTTAAATTCAACTATTTAAGCTACACGTTGTACGTTGTGCTTTACAAATTGTACAAGGGACTTGATTCATTCTGGTGACACTGCTTTCAGAGCTGGAGTGGGACTCCATATCGGAATCCAAGGGACTTGAACTAGTTGTGAGTTCCATTGCGTACGATTGAATAAAGGATTTTTCGATATGAAATGATTTGCGGATATCGGATGATATTCCAATTACATAGAGTACCTATACATAGTACCGTAGATCCCGTAGATTACGAAGGGAATTAAGGAAACATGTCAGATAAAGTCTACAGTAATAGATACGCTAAGATATGAATTAACAGATACACTAAGATATGAATTTTGTCTATACACTATTCATGCAATCAATGCAGTAAGATGTGTCTAGACTAAGAATGATAAGCAGGTAATTTTCGACAAGAAATGATAAGCAAAAATTTTAACATGCAGACCAGGTTCAAGTCCAGACTCATTAATATAACCTAACAACTACTAGGTCGAAGTCCAGACTCACTAATGTATCCTAACAACTACCTGTTAGACACAATAATGCAGACCTGGTTCACTAAGACCACCGCTCTGATACCAACTTTCATAACCCGTCCTAATTCATCCGGACGAAGTCCATATCGATTATAAACGGTTCACAATAGTTGATTACATTGCGAGGTATTTGACCTCTAAATGATACATTTTACAAACATTGCATTTGTTATTTAAAGGCAAACTTTCATTTCATCAAAAGTTGACAGGTATGCATACCATTTCATAATATCCAAACTATAAATGACCTAATCTGTCATTTACTTAATAATAATCTCTAATGAACATTCAATGACTCGAATGCAACGTCCTTTGAAATATGTCATGAATGACTCCAAGTAATATCTTAAAATGAGCTAATGCACAGCGGAAGATTTCTTTCAACCTGAGAATAAACATGCTTTAAAGTGTCAACCAAAAGGTTGGTGAGTTCATTAGTTTATCATAATCATTCATTTCCATCATTTTAATAGACCACGAGATTTTCATTTCCATTTATATACATCTCATATCAGGCATTTCGCAAACTGCAAAGAGATAAAAATCATTCATATGGTGAACGCTTGATAACCGAACTAACAGGATGCATATGGAATATCCCCATCATTCCGGGACTCTACATCGGACATGATAAAATCGAAGTACTAAAGCATCCGTAACTTGGATGGGGTTTGTTGGGCCCATAGATCTATCTTTAGGATTCGCGTCAATTAGGGTTTCTGTTCCCTAATTCTTAGGCTACCAAGCTAAAAGGGGCATATTCAATTTCGATCATTCAACCATAGAACGTAGTTTCGATTACTTGTGTCTATTTCATAAAACATTTATAAAAAATGCGCATGTATTCTCAGCCCAAAAATATAAAGGGTAAAAAGGCAAATGAAACTCACCTAATGTATTTTATAGTAAAAATACATAGAACGACATTGAACAAGTATAGGGTTGGCCTCAGATTCACGAACCTATATCATTTGTATATTTATTAATACACATAATCGTATTCGAATAAATTTATATATTATTATTAGTGATATAATTTTTGTATTAATATCTTATATATATCAATTTATATATTTTAAATAAATAACAATATTATTATAGTTAGGTTTTGTTTTAAATATATTTTTCATATAATTATCTTTCGTTTGTGAAATTAATAATTATAGTAATACCAGATTAAGGATATTATTAATAATGATAGTAATAATAGTAATGTAAATAAAAATGAAAGTTTTTAATAAGGATAATAATTTAAATGGGATAAATTATATGATAGTTTTAATAAAAATTTTAAGAATCACACTAATTATTCTAATATAAAAGTTGTATTATTTTTACGATGAAAATATTAGTTTTGATTCTAATTTCAGACTTAATAATACCTAATGTTAATATTTTGTAATAATAAATATAAATATGATAAAAAATATTAATATTAATGATAATAATACTTTTAGATATAATAATAATGATACTAATTATAACTTTAACAATAATAATAAATGATCATAAATTGTATTAGTAATAATAACAATAGTAATAATTTTATTATTAATAACAATAGCAATAATAATCATAATAATAATTAATAATAATAATAATAATAATAATAATAATAATAATAATAATAATAATAATAATAATAATAATAATAATAATAATAATAATAATAATAAGAAATAAATGAGAGTATACCCTTTAAAATCTATGAGTAAAAAGAATGCTGCATACGGGACTCGAACCCGTGACCTCACGCTAACCCGACATCCCTCATAACCATTACGCTGTCCACACTTTTCTGATTAATAACCTTATTTAATTTTATATAACCCGTTTTGTCATGTTTCCATTTCTTTCTTCTTCTTCATGAATCAGACGACCAAATCAATAAATAAGGATCATAACCGCAATCCACAATCAGAAAGGATTTGAACTTAAGACTATTATTCATAACAGCAACCACTTACAATGTATAATTTGATTAAAAAAAATAAATTGTTGCAGTCGTGAAAACATGAACACTAACTCAAACTATGATTTTGAAATTGAAACTATTTTAGACTATGATTACAACATAAAATATGTTTCAAAACACTACTAGAAACTTTCTAGCTCATCAATTTATCAGGAATCATCAAAACAAATACGAATTTTGTGATGAACCCATAGTTTGACTTTTTGAATTTAAAGTTTGACTTCAGAATTCAAACTCGTTTTGAAAAATTGAGAGTTCAGACTTTGTAGGAAGTTTTAGTGAATAATTCCTAACAACTTTGCATTTCCAGATTTTAAAATTTATTTTGAATTCGAGCTGTTAGTGAAAAGATATCACGAGCAGAGTAATACTGGGTTTCTTTAAAAATATTTTTGTTTTAAGTTGAATTGCAGTAAAATGGATAGTGGTGATTGATAGAAGGAATCATATAGTTAAATGATTTTCTCAATGACATAGAGAACTCGTTTGTTATATGGCTAGAGTGGGTCGACAATGAGAATCGATTAAGAAGAAAAATTACAGAAAAAAATAAAAACAAGAAAATGACTTGTAACAATTTTTGGTGACTGACTGTTTAATCGAATTGGTATGAGGTACAGATAATATTTGACCAAATCAGACAAGAATAAGTATCAAATAAAGTTTGATAGGGATACAAAATAGATTCAATTATAATAGCTGTTATATTACGTTTAATAATAAATTAATATAATTATATTAGTAATAATAATTCCATTAATATTAATAATCATAAATGATAATAATAATAATAATCATAATAATAATAATAATAATAACTATTAATAATAATATTCATGGTGATAATAATAATAATAATTTTTGATAAAGATAATAATAATAATAATAATAATAATAATAATAATAATAATAATAATAATAATAATAATATTAGTAAGGATAATGATAAAAGAAAATAAGATAATAATAAATTTAAATAACAATGATGATTTTTAGTAATAATAATAATAATAATAATAATAATAATAATATTAATCATAATAATAACTAAAATCATAATTTTAGTCATTTTTATAATAATATTTATATTTAACATCTTTATTTTTGATAATCATAACCTTGTTATTATAATTACCATAATAATAATGATAATATTAATAATACTAATATTGATGTTAATATTGAAAGTAACAATAATATTACTATAACAGTTATAAATAAATTTATAGTTTATCTTATTATACTAATTAATAATATTACATATTATTAATTATGTAATATATATATATATATATATATATATATATATATATATATATATATATATATATATATATATATATATATATACACACACACACACATATATATTTACAAACAATTGTTCGTGAATCGTCGGGTAAGGTTCAATGGATAGTTAAGTGTATGAAATTATTTTAATTTAACTTGTCGATATCCATCTTCTAAGTTATCTACATTTATTTATTTTACCTTTACATTAAATAATATGAAAGTTAAATAGTTACCTTATCAAAAGTCACGAATAAATTATTGTAAAGCATGCTTTGAAAATTAATCAGGAATCTCCACTAACATTTGTCTGACACTAAACAAGTGATACTTTGTTCTTATTTGAAAATCACTTTATTCCGAATACCATTAAAAAGGACAGATTTCTCAAATCAAAGTGGACCTCATAACAGAGACTTATAATCATGATTCAATGTATTTGATAATTCAATCATTTGATATTATCTTTTAATCTTGTCAATAACTATAATAACTTTTATTGATAGAATTACGTTCATGTAAAGTATTATACATCTAATATTTTGTTACGTTTTTAATTAATAAGTATATATTGTATATACATATCTATATACACATAATTGTTCGTGAATCATCAGGCATGGTCAAAGGGTATTTGATTACATGAATATAGTTTTCAAAGTTTTTGAAACTTCAACATTACAGACTTTGCTTATCGTATCAGAAACATATAAAGATTAAAGTTTAAATTTGATCGGAAATTTCCGGGTCATCACATGCTGCCTAGTCTACCAGCACAAGTGACAATGCTAAAAACGAACATATATTTCATAGCATTATCCCTCAAGAAAGACAAGCTTTTAGTTGCAATTGTTCTATTTACAAGTGATATTCGTTTAAATAATAAAAGTTGAAGACAAAAGACAGATTTGACGAATTGAAGACGCAAACGACCAAAAAGTTCAAAAGTACAAAGTACAATCAAAGAGGTTCAAATTATTGATGAGAAACGTCTCAAAATTACAAGAGTACAAGACGCAAAACGCAAAATACAAGATATTAAGTTGTACGCAAGGACATTCGAAAATTCAGAACCGGGACCAGAGTCAACTCTCAACGCTCGACGCAACGGACTAAAAATTAAAAGTCAACTATGCACACGAATATAATATAATATTTAAATAATTCTATAAATTATTTATATATTATATTATTATTAAAAACCTTCGGCAAGAAAGAAAACAAAGTCATGTGAACTCTCCCAGCTGGCCATGCGATCGCATGGCCTTGAAGAACAAAAGCCATGCAATCGCATGGCCCCAGAAGTCAGGCCACATCTATAAATTTCGCTTGTTTTGGCCAGTTTAAATATATCTTTTTCTCTATCTCTCACTCAACGTGTATATATATATATATATATATATATATATATATATATATATATATATATATATTATAATTTTAATTTTAATTTTAAATTCTAATAATAAGGGTATGTTAGCGAATGTTGTAAGGGTGTAAGTCGAAATTCTGTCCGTGTAACGCTACGCTATTATTAATCATTGTAAGTTATGTTCAACCTTTTTAAATTAATGTCTCGTAGCTAAGTTATTATTATGCTTATTTAATGCCGAAGTAATCGTGATGTTGGGCTAAGTATTAAAGACGGGGTAATTGGGCTTTGTACCATAATTGGGGTTTGGACAAAAGAACGACACTTGTAGAAATTAGACTATGGGCTATTAATGGGCTTTATATTAACTAAATGATACCTCGTTAATTTAATATATAGACTTATAATTTGACGTATTTATATATAACCACATACACTTGACTGGGTATGGTGGGCGGGATATCTGTAAATACCAATAATTGTTCATTTTACCGGATACGGAACTGGATTAATAGTTAATAGACTTGTTGAAAAAGGGGTGGATTACATTCAAAGGTAATTGGTGTAATTGTTAACAAAGTAGTAAAACCTTGGTTTACACGCAGTCGATAACCTGGTGTATTCATTAAACAAAGTATTAAGACCTTGTTACAATTCGAATCCCCAATTAGTTAGAATATTTGACTTCGAGAATAAGAATAATTTAACGAAGACTTCCGAACTTTATGATTATGACTGATGGACTATTATGGACAAATCCGTATGGACATATCGAATAATCCAGGACAAAGAACAATTAAGCCATGGTAATAGACTAAAATCAACACGTCAAAATCATGATTATGGAAGTTTAAATAAGCATAATTCCTTTATTTCATATTTAATTTCCTTTATTTCATATTTAATTGCACTTTTAATTATCGCACTTTTATTTACTGTCATTTTATTTAATTGCACTTTTAATTTATCGTACTTTTTAATTATCGCAATTTTATTTTCGTTATTTACTTTACGCTTTAATTTAAGTTATATATATATTTTTTAATATTTTACATTAGGTTTTAACTGCGACTAAAGTTTTAAAATCGACAAACCGGTCATTAAACGGTAAAAACCCCCTTTTATAATAATAATACTACTTATACATATATATATTATTAAATTTGTTAAAAATATAGCATTAAACTTGGCGAGTTCCCTGTGGACGAACCGGACTTACTAAAAACTACACTACTGTACGATTAGGTACACTGCCTATAAGTGTTGTAGCAAGGTTTAGGTATATCCACTCTATAAATAAATAAATAACTTGTGTAAAATTGTATCGTATTTAATAGTATTTTCCTTGTAAAATATAAACTATTTTATATACACCTCTACGCACAACAAGTATTTTTGGCACCGCTACCGGGGAGCCTGCTTAAACGCCGGAAGCGAAACGCTATCTAAAAAAAAAAATTTTGTTTTCTTTTGTAAAAATACGTTTTAATTATAAAAAATACAAAAAATATAAAAAGAAAAGAAAAACAAAAAAAATTATATATATTTAATAGTTTGTTAAAATTATAAAATTATAAAGTTTTTATTTTTATTTAATTTTTATATATATTTTATATAAATATAAATCATAAAACAGAAAAAAAAATGTATGTTAAAAATCACTCGGCCCGAGAACTGTAGCAGCCCAACTTTGTGGCCTGAAACCTTACTCCATGAGACCGCATGGAGTTTTAACTCCAATATCATGCGATCGCATGACTGGCCCTGACACGCCAGGTTTGACCTGATTACAACAATAATTACGGAGTATATTATTATTATTATTATTATTATTATTATTATTATTATTATTATTATTATTATTATTATTATTATTATTATTATTATTATTAAAACCCTAATTAGGGTTTAGTTTTTAATTAGTTAGTTTAGTTTGTATTATTATTTTTGTATTTTAAGTTTAAATTAGTTTTATTAATATATAAAATTAATAGTTTTATAAAATAAATAATATAAAAATAATATTTTTATAAAAATTGTATTTTTTACAACTTTAAGTTTATTTTTATATTTTATATCTTTTTATTTGTTTTAGCGTAATTTTTGTATTTTTCGTTCGTATTTAGTTTTAAGTCATAGTTTTTGCCATAGTTATTTTTATTTCTAGATTTTTAGGCTTTGCCGTAAAATCCCTTAAGTACTTTTTCTTTAGACTAAGATTTAGGTGCTTTAGAATTTTGCGACGCCATTCTAAGATTTTAGTACTCTTTAAGTTTATACTGTTTTGGATATAGTATTTCTTTTAAGCTTTAATATTTTTAGACGCAACTTTTAATTCTTAGTTTTTAGTTCCTTTTTAAGTTTCGACGCGCTACTTTCTTGTTTTTATTTTCGACCTTTTATTTTTCGACGTTTTTCGACGCTCTAATTTTTAGGACATAGAATTTTCTATTTCTTCTCTAAAATTTCTTTAAATTTCAACGAAAAAAATTATTTTAAGTGGTTAAATTGATAGACATCCAAATTTTCTGGTTCGTAGTAATAGTTGAATTTGTTAGTGGCGAGTTGTGGGCTTCCGATTTAAAGGGTCCTGGCTACCTGCTGCATCTATTGGCTATTCGAAACGTGGGCAAAATCAGAAAAGTCTATTAATTTGATAACTTATATAATTTTTATTTTTATAACTAATAGGATATTCAGTGAATGCACCGAGCAAAACGTTCACCACCTTCTATACGTTCACCACATTTTATACGTTCACCACCTTTTGTACGTTCACCACCTGTAACCAGATCAAGACATCTAGTAAATATTGTCGCCGTTGATTTTTCTTTAGAATCGTCATCCAGTCAACCAAGTACTCCAATTCAAATTTCCGATAATCCATTTTTTAAACCCGACCTCACAATTGAGAATCCGGAGGATATTCAGGGACAATTCAGAGATCCTGAACCATTAATCTTTCCTCCGGAACCACCAATCTTTCAAACGAAGATTGTCGAGGAACAACCTATTAAATCAGAATCCTCAAGTGATTCAGATTCAACAAATTCAATCATGGAAAATCTGAAACCTCTAAGTATGGAAGACCGAAAGAGAGCTAAACGCACTGGCCAAGGTCACGCAATTACTCAACCAGACATTAATGCGCCAGATTATGAAATCAAAGGACAAATCCTACACATGGTGACTAATCAATGCAGATTTAGTGGTGCGCCAAAGGAAGATCCAAATGAACATCTTCGTACATTTAATATGATCTGTACACTATTTAAAATAAGAGAAGTGGAGGATGAACAGATATATCTCATGTTATTTCCCTGGACTTTAAAGGGAGAAGCCAAAGATTGGTTAGAATCGTTACCTGAAGGGGCGATTGATACATGGGATGTTTTAGTTGAAAAATTTCTTAAACAATTCTTTCCGGCATCTAAAGCCATAAGACTTCAAGGAGAAATTGTTACGTTCACACAAAAGCCAAATGAAACTATGTATGAGGCATGGACAAGATTTGGAAAGTTATTAAGAGGATGTCCGCAACATGGTTTAGACACCTGTCCAATAGTACAAATATTCTACCAAGGATGCGACATCACTACACGAAAAGATATCGATATAGCAGCTGGTGGTTCCATTATGAAGAAAACCACAACTGACGCTTACAAAATTATTGATAACACTGCTTCCCACTCACATGAGTGGCAACAAGAAAAAGATATCGTTAGATCATCTAAAGCAGCTAGAGCCGATTCTAGCCATGACTTTGATTCCATTTCTGCAAAGATAGATGCTGTCGAGAGACGAATGGAAAAGATGACTAAAGATATCCACTCAATACGAATTAGTTGTGAGTAGTGTGGAGGACCACATTTAACAAAAGATTGTCTCATTATTGAACTAACAATGGAACAAAGAGAGAATGTTTCATACATGAACCAAAGGCCTGGAAATAATTATCAGAATAATTATCAACCGCCAAGACCAATCTACAATCAAAATCAGAACTATAACCGAATGTTCCATACAACAAAATAATAAACAAAACCACTCCCCGGCAGCGGCGCCAAAAAGTTGATGTGTTAGAACGTAACCTTTAAAATGTAGACAATCTGCTTAATAATTAACACATAATACAGGCAACTAAAACCCGATCATGCAGTAACTAGCAAGTAAATTAACCAGTTCGATCCACAGGGAGAAGTTTGTTTTAAGGATTTCACAACAATTAATTATTCTTAAAAGGGGGTTTTGTGTTTGAATTTGTATTTTCGTTTAACGAAAAAGTAAATAAATATAGTAATTAACAAGAATAAGAATGCGGTGTTTACTTCTATGCTTGATAAATGACAGGGATTGTTCTTTTATAATTAAAACCGTTATGTAATAGTTACAGTAGAGCAGTTTATATCAATTTCACAATTTCTATAAACTTAAGAGCTATGTTTAATCAACAGGATTCTTTCGTGGTTGAATTCACATAAAACCTAGTTTACCAAGATCGCTCTAAGTAAACTACATGATTGTATATCCTAAATATCGTTCAATTAACATCCTATACTCACATATAGGTGGCTAGATCACTAGGTGTTGAAGTATAAGCTATGGTCTTTGATAAATTCACATAAATCAAGTCATAACTTACATAATTGAACTAGGATACAAGGATGATTACAACTATGGATCTTTTGAAAGAACATGGTGATTTAGATTGATTAACTAACTAGATTCAACCTGGTTAAACTCACGTGAAACCTAAATTACAACAATCACTTGAGGTAATTTCATAACTATGTTGCTTTGGAACTTATTCAATTACCGAATTAAACACATAACAAAATCACTTAAGTGTATGTATCTAATCGTCTAGATTACTTGGTGTATTGAAGTATAGATTGTTTTTCTAGTTAACTCACATTATTAAGTTTGCAATCTATATAATTGAAGTAATGTTCTAAACAAGCATAACAATGGTTCTTACGGTTGAACTAGATAATTAAATCAATCAAACATATGTATAACTAGCATAACATCAAAGTATAGAACAATCCCAAGCCATAAATCTTACATTGAAGCAAACACACAAGGCTTTTAGCCTAACATAATCATAGTAGAACTAATGAAACAGTAAATACAAGTTGAATTCATGTTAAAAAGATATAGAACAATAGTACCAATTGCGATAAACGATCCTAGCTTAATCTTGATGTCGAAAAAGTGGAGATTGACTTGCAGCCTTCCTTGGACCTTGAAAATCATCTTAGAACTGAGGGAGAACGTAGTAGTGAAGGTGTATGAAGTAAGTAATCAAAGGCTCCATTAAATAGCCTCAAAAGTTAGGTATTTTGGCCAGAAAGTGACCAGATGCACCGCATCTGTTTGGGATGCGCTGCATCTCTTTTCGTTCAGTAGATTCCAGCTCGATTCTGCACTCAGGACTGTCAGCAGGGGGTCAGATGCGCCACATCTGGGACAGATGCGCCGCATCTGGCTTGGATGCGCCGCATCCATCTCAGATGCGCCGTATCTGGGGCTGTTTTGGTCCAGAAGTCTGCATGCTCCGCATCTGAAACTGTCGGGAGTTATTTGGTGCATAGATGCGCCGCATCTAAGAGAGATGCGCCGCATTTGGACCTGTTTCAGTGGTTTCGGGCTGTTTTGCGCGTTCAATCTTCATTTTAACTCTGTTTTTGCTGTTGGTCTTCATTTATTCATTCACAATGGACTTTTACAAATATACATGAATTACAATACATACGTACAACAATTACATACAAATGGAACAACTTTGGATCGAAATAACGGCAATAAAGATGTATAATTTTGGCGTTATCAAAATCCCCACACTTAAACCTTGCTTATCCTCAAGCAAGACTTACAAGAATTTGAAATTTACTATAGTTCACACACTTATTTAATTGAGAACATGAAAATGGAACTCACACTCACTCGATATAATACACAAGACACACAAGTTATTTTGGAACACAATAATTCACGCTATATGGAACACACACTCGGCTCACAATATATACACACTCACACTTTAGAGTATACACACACCTTTGGAGTACACACGCTTTTATTTATTTCACAATGTAATACGCACACTAAGAGTACACACACGAAATGAAATTACACCAAAGTCGAAAGGTGGGTCTTAAAGTCCACATTTCTTAAAAATTTAGATCCTTAGGGAAATTGGGACCTTTGTGAAAAACCTTTGATATTTTGAAAAATAGTCATGTTAGTTTTTACACTAATCAAGTTTTCCAGTTTTAACCTCAAAGTCCGGTTGAGGGTAACTGAAAACCGAAGCCTCAGTCGGTGATTAGTAAGCTACTCGCCTCCATGATTGAAGTATCATGGAACTTGAAACCGGATGTCCTAAAAATGATTTTACACAATATAGTTCATAAAATAGCATAAGTTTTTAGAAGAAACTATATCGTGTCCAAATATCATCGGTGAACCATGAGTTTGCACACCTCAATTTGTTATGGCATATGTATGTTGGCCACAGTCAACATAGATGCGGTTGATCTTTACGGAGATCATCCATCTGGGGATTAGATTCATTAGTCTTAAAAGCTAATTTGCAATGTGCCCCCCATTGTACGAGACAGATCCATCTCATGGTTAGGATAAGTCTGACCACCAAAAACCCTGTTTGATGCTGAGGTGAGGTGGATTTCCAGCCGATGATAGAGATGACTTTTCAAGATTTTTCATCAACCTACAGCTGTTCTGGACTTACAACTTCTAACATAAGTTAGTAAGTGTGTCATATTGGAAGACTTGACTTCCTTCACAATCATTACAAAGATGAGCATTGGATTAGATTGTTTAGAACAACAAATTACTTGATGATTTTCATTTCATATGATTATATCTTTTATATGACTACTAGTTTTATGATTTTTAACAAAATAAACTCAATCATTTGGTTGTTTCTTAATTTTTTTGTGATAATAATTTCGGTGTATACACCTAGTTTTAAAATCTACAAATTTTAAATAAAATTTGAATTTATGAAGATAAAAGTTTAAAAATTTTCACCATTTTAAGTCTTTTTAACCAAAATCAAAAACCCGAAAGAATTACTTCCTCCCCACACTTGAGTTCATGTATCGCCCTCGTTACATGAAATCAGAAAAATTTAAATTCAAGAGGGTTAAAGAGTGTAAGAGAGTTTATTACTTTCAAGGTCTAAAACCGAATTTTACGGGATGATGGCGCTGAACTGAATGCCAGCATAAGAACATCATCCTCTTCTTGCAACCATAAAATAATCACCAATCAAGTATGTGCTGAACTTACTGCCAGTCTTTGTAAAAATGCAGCATATAGCACACTGCTCACCTGTATCAATTTAAACAAAGGAAACATACGATTCACACAAATAAATGGGGGTGTACTCCATGTACTAAAAACCTCACTTTTAATTATCTAAATTATTCAAATTACAATTATCCAAAATATTATCTAGTTATTACACACCAAACTTGAAAAGAAATTGTTTTTGAAACAAACCAACATCAACCAAACCTGTCACACACATCAGGAAAAATCACGCCATCTTCAGAAAAATCCCCAAAATGAGTTACTTGGGCCAGCTCCACCTTCGCTTTGGTTTCCCGCGTCGTCGCCCTGAAATATTGAGGGGTTGTACCCCTGATAAGTTCCTTGAGCAGGGACGACAGCAGTGTCTTCAGTAGGCGGGTTAGGAGGAGGAGGATAAGGCGCATGATATGGATCACCCATTTGAACCCAAGGTTCGTATGCAGGCCAAGGAGAGGGGGTATAGTTAGCGGGATCTGCAGCGTATGACACTGTATGTTCATGTATCCAATTAAGCTTATTTTGCTGCCCCGCTTGAGTGTACCATGTTCGATCATTCCCTACATCAATGTAATGTTGCATCTCCCTATTACCTGCATCGTAGTGATCAATTACCTTTTGGGTGTTTCGATCACTATGGAGTCGCATATCTGAAAACTGGCGCGCCATGTAAGCCTCCCAATCATTTCCCTGACCCGAACTACTTCCAACATTCGGCTGTGGATCTGGTTGCTATTGGGGTTGTTCTGGTTGCCTGTTCACGGGATCCTCATACCTAGTTAGAAGGCCGTTCGGCCCCCTAGTCAAAATGTTAGCCCTTGTATAGCTTACTCTATCAAAGGCAATCATATGTTTCTCCTCTAACCCGCTTGTATTGATACGAAAATGTTCGGTAATCCTGGTTACAAAATGGCCGCCCATGATTGGTGTAATCTTTTTCCTTTCTTTGAGAAGGAAAGTGAGAATCATTCGTGGAATATGAACATGGGAGTGATCCATTATCATGTGAATATACCAGATATCGAAGTTGGTAACTTTTTCGCTACTGTCTTTTCGACAGTTTATGGTACTTGAAATGAATTTTTGGACGCATCGATGCTCATAGGAACGTAGCTTGCTACAAGTCTGCTTGCTTGCACTATATGCGCATCGATGCTCGGAAAAGGTTGCGAAAATTTTGATATTCGCCGGCTTCTTCTAATGGTGTCCAATCGATATATTTCCCCGGATATACGTCTTTGTGTAGAAGTGCCTTCATCTGTTCATGATATTCCGGATGCCTCAAAACTGAATTGATCCATGGATTCGGAGTAGTTAATCCACGGACATTTAACTACCGGTTGTCAATATCTATTTCTTCCTCTTCAACAGCATGTTCTTCTTCACTTGTATCCTCATCTACAATTGCCGGGGCTTTTTGCTTCTTTGATTTTGGGTTTAATGATGATGCTCTAGTCTACAAAAACACAACAAAACCAAACAAACAAAACAACAAACCAAGTTGATTAGCGTTAAAGAAATTCAAAACATCTTTCATATTGCACTTAGCGAAAACCATGTAGATATGTTAAGTTCAAATTAAATCTCAATGTTTATGTTAACCAATATCTTAACATGGTATGAACTAGTTTCACTCTTAACAAACATGTACTAGTATGCCAATTGATTCAAATCACTTTACAAGTATAATCATACATAGCATGTTTTAGTTTCACCAAACACTTGCAATGTCATAACATATGGAACCATAAGTAATCATCAAAAAGCATGTTAAACAATATGCAATTAATGGTTTTCATACATTTAGAACATTAAATTCATCTCAAGTCAACAACTTCATCAAAATCCTTAAGCATATAATCCTTAACTTATATAATAATTACTTTCAAATCGAAATAATACCAAGTTAAGGTTCACATGTGTTTAGCATAAGTAATGAATTGCATAACTTTAACTTAGAACACTTACTAGTCAACAAAAGTCAAAATCCCTAATTCAAGAACCCTAAAATTCAATAATTTGTGTAATCGTGTAATTCAACAAAGGTTCATGCGATTTTGTTAATGTATACTAGTAATAAAACTTCAAAATATCTCAATTTAATCAATTAATGGCCAAAATTTCGAAACCCCTAAATTCATGAAGAACCCTAATTTCCAAAGTAAAGATTGAAGCAAATAATCATGAATTTAGAGCATGAATAAGGATTAGTAGCAACAATTCAAGCATATAATGACCAAAACATGAACATTCAAACATCCTCACACTAAGAACCAGCGAAATCCAATTTTTAGATTGAAGAACACAAGAATCATGAAGTGTTTAGGATTAATCTTACCTTTCTCATGTTGATACTCGGATTTGATGCTCAAAGATGGGATTAATCGGTTCAATTAGTGATTAGAGATTGAAATTTTGAGAGAGAATGAGATGGGATTCGGAGTAGTTGGTGAAAAAATGAGAAAAAAGGGTAAACTCCCTTATTTGTGCAACAAAATTGGGCAGACTCCAACATACAGATATAGATGCGGCGCATCTGGATCAGATGCGGCGCATCTGGATCAGATGCGGTGCATCTGGCTCAGATGCACATCTGAAGAAGATGCGGCGCATCAGGTGGTCCAAATACGGCGCATGAGCCATTCTCGGTGCATTCAAAACTCTCGGCTTTTTTTCTTGTCCATAGATGCGGCGCATCCATCCTGGATGCGGCGCATCTGGCCCTGTTGCACCAGCTTTTGACGTTTTTTCGCGTTTTAAATATTTCAGAAGGTCCCTAAACAACTTGGTTCGTATAATAACTTAGAAATCACTCAAAAACACTCAAATTTATTAAAATATGTACACAAGTGGGACTATATACATGTTGTGAAGTTTAACGAGTCGTTCACAAGACTCCGTCTCAAACTAATTTGCCTTGGGGAATAGGGTGATGTCATCTCGAACCCTGGTGTCAACTCCATCGAAATAGAGTTTCAAGCGATGACCATTCACCATAAAGGTATTTCCGTTTCCAAATAACTCAACATATCCCGATGGGAATGCTTGTTTCACCAAATAAGGTCCCGTCCATCGGGACTTCAACTTTTCGGGAGAAAATTTAAACCGTGAGTTAAAAACCAAAACCTTATCACCGGTTTTAAATTCTTTCACTTCTTTCAATCGGGCATCATGCCACCTTTTCGTTTTCTCCTTATACGAGCTCGAATTCTCGTATGCTTCTAAACTCAACTCTTCCAATTCATGCATTTGCATGAATCGGTTTTCACCAGCCTTTTCCATGTCTAAATTACAAAGTTTCAATGCCTAGTACGGTCTATGTTCCACTTCAACCGGAAGATGGCATGCTTTACCGTATACAAGTCTAAATGGTGTGGTACCGATTGGTGTTTTAAAAGCAGTCCTAAAGGCCCACAACGCATCATCTAACTTGCGTTGCCAAATCTTAGGGTTGTTATCAACTGTCTTCTCAAGTATGCGTTTCAAGGCACGATTTGTGTTCTCCACTTGACCACTCATTTGCGGGTGGTACGGAGTAGAGAAACGATGAGTTATGCCATACTTCTTCAACACCTTTTCAAGAAGGTTGCTGGCAAAATGTGTTCCTCGATCGAATATGAGTGCCTTTGGGATTCCAAAGCGCGATAAGAGATTTTTCAAGAAGTTCACCACCACCCTAGCATCATTCTTAGGTAAAGCTTTCGCTTCAGCCCACTTGGATACATAGTCAACAGCTACTAGGATGTATTTGCACTTATGGGAACTTGGAAATGGTCCCATGAAATCGATTCCCCAAATATCAAAGATTTCACAAACTTGGATGCCGGTTTGAGGCATCTCATCCTTTTTCGTAATGTTAACCATTCGTTGGCATGCATTACAAGTCCTAATTAAATTATGGGCATCTTTAAAGATCGTGGGTCAATAAAATCCCGAGTCAAGGATTTTTCTTGCGGTGTGGTTTGGTCCGAATTGACCGCCGGTGGGCCCTTGATGGCAATGCTCAAGAATTTATTGAGCCTCTTTTCCGTACACACAACGGCGAATCATTTGATCCGCACCAACACGAAATAGTCGGGATGTTCCCAGAAATAGGACTTCAAATCCGCAAAGAATTTCTTCTTTTGTTGATAAGAGAGTCCTTTTTGAAGAATGCCTGAAGCAAGATAGTTTGTAAAATGGGCAAACAATGGGATTTCAGATTCCTTGTCAACCCGCATTAGAGATTCATCAGGAAATGTGTCCTTGATAATTGTATCATCGAGTTTTTCTAATTCAGGGTTTTCAAGTCGGGATAAATGGTTGGCGGCTAGATTCTCGGCTCCTTTCTTATCACGTATCTCAATGTCAAACTCTTGAAGTAAAAGAACCCAATGTATGAGATGATGTTTTGCATCTAGTTTAGAGAATAAGTACCTAAGAGCCGAATGATCCGTGTAAACAATGGTCTTGGACAAGACCAAATATGACCGAAATTTATCAAACGCATAAACAACCGCTAAGAGATCTTTTTTCGTGGTGGTATAATTAATTTGAGCTCCCGTTAGCGTTTTGCTCGCATAATAAATTGGACGAAAATGATTATCGGGTCGTTGTCCTAAGACAGCCGCTAAGGCATAGTCGCTCGCGTCACACATTAATTCAAAAGGCATACTCCAATCCGGAGACACGATAATGGAACTTGTGTGAGTTTTGACTTTAGAATGGAGAATGTATTCTCACAATTGGAATCGAAGTCAAATGGAGCATCCTTTTCAAGAAGTTTGGTCATTGGACGGGCGATTTTAAAGAAATCTTTGATAAATCGCCTATAAATCCCGCGTGACGAAGAAAGCTTCTAATTGCCTTGACATTCGTCGGTATAGTTAGCTTAGAGATAACTTCAATTTTAGATTTATCTACCTCTATTCCCGCACGAGATATCTTGTGACCAAGTACAATGCCCTCCTTCACCATGAAGTGGCATTTTTCCCAATTCAGGACCAAATTTGCTTTCTCACATCGGATAAGCATACGTTCAAGGTTAAAAAGACACGATTCAAAGGAGTCTCCAAACACAGAAAAGTCATCCATGAAGACTTCCATACAATCCTCTACCATATCATCAAAAATTGCCATCATGCACCTTTGAAAGGTTCCGGGTGCATTGCATAAACCAAATGGCATGCGGCGATAGGCAAAGGTCCCAAAAGGACAAGTGAATGTGGTCTTTTCTTGGTCGTTGGGATCAATTGGGATTTGGAAGTAACCGGAGAAACCATATAGAAAGCAATAGTATTCTTTCCCCGCTAATCGTTCAATCATTTGATCAATAAAAGGCGAGAAATGATCTTTTCTAGTGGCATCATTGAGACGCCTGTAATCAATACAGACTCTCCAATCGGTAACCGTTCTAGTTGGAACGAGTTCGTCTTTTTCATTTACAATAACGGTTGTACCCACTATTTGGGTACTACTTGTACTGGACTAACCCAAGGACTATCAGAGATGGGGTAGATTAACCCGGCTTCAAGAAGCTTGACTACCTCCTTTTTAACAACCTCTTTCATGTTGGGATTTAGCCTGCGTTGTCTTTGTACTACTGGTTTGAAGTCATTCTCAAGGAGAATTTTATGTGTACAATAAGACGGGTTTATCCCTGGAATGTCGGTCGTTTTCCAGGCTATAGCCTTTTTATGGGTTTTCAAAACAGAGATTAACCTTACCTTCTCATTATCGGAAAGATGTGAAGCAATAATTACCGGTTATTGAGATGTACCTTCGAGGTAAGCATACTCCAAGTGTTTGGGTAGCTCCTTAAGATCTAGTACGGGTGGTTCTTCCAAGGAATTCTTTATTCAGAATCTATCTTTATTTCCGATATCTTCAAATGATTCCTCTTCTTTAGGAATTTCTTCTTCCATGGTCTCATCATCCGTGACCACTTTCATCAACTCATCAAAATCCTCATCAATATTGAAATATTCACTTTCACTTACCGGGGCAAACCCCGAGGTATCAATTTCAAGTAGCTCCTGTAATTTATTCTCAACACAAAAGTTTATAACATCAATTTGAAAACAAGAGTCATCGGTGAAAGTGGGTCTTTTCATGGCTTTGTCAATATTACAAATTATTCTCTCGTTTCCCACACCTAGACTTAATTGTTCTTTTTGGACATTAATGATAGCATCTGTAGTGTTAAGGAAAGGACGTCCTAAAATGATAGGAACTTTTATGTCCTCTTACATTTCTAGAATAAAAAAGTCGATGGGAAAGACAAGTGAGCCAACTTTTACAAGAATATCCTCGGCTATACCTATGGGAGTATCAAATGATTGGTTTGCAAATCGAATACCCATCCGGGTTGGTTTCAAATCTCCTAAGTCAAGTTTCAAATATAACGAGTAAGGCATTAGGTTAACACTTGCACCTAGGTTGGCTAGTGCATCATACACTACCGAATCACCCATCATACATGGTATGATAAAACTACCCGGATCTCCCAATTTTGGAGGTACATTTTGCTTTTTCAAGATGGCCGAACACTCCTCATGGAGGAATGTGGCAGACACTTCTTGGTATTTTCCTTTCGAGGATATGAGATCTTTCAAAAACTTCCCGTAATGGGGCATACCCTTAAGAACCTACGCGAGTGGCATGTTAATGCTGATTTGCTTGATCATATCTGCAAATTTCTGATATTTGCTCGCGAGTCTATCTTTATTCAATGCTTTTGGGTATGGAATAGGTGCCTTATACACCTTCACTGGTGGTTCTTCACTTTTCTTCGATATGACCTCCGGTGGATCATCTTTCTCTTGTTCTTTTTCAACATGCTCATCTACATCAACAGGTACCTGCAAAACAGAAGGAGACAAAGGAACTTCCGGGGACTTAAGGGTCTCCGGGTTAGTGGTTAAACCACTTCTAGTAGTTATAGCATTTACATGCTCATTCCTTGTTTGATTGTTACTAGGATTTACTTGAGTATTTGAGGGAAGAGCACCAGGTGGTCTCTCGGCTAGTAATTGTGAGATCCTTCCAACATCCCTTTCTAAGTTTTGAATCGTAGCTTGTTGATTGCGAATTTGCTGAGTTTGAATTTCCGCATTTTGTTCGTGTTTAACCATAAAATCTCTCAACAGATCTTCTAAACCGGATTTCTTCTCAGGTTGTGGTTGTATAAGTGCTTGTGGTTGTGATTATGGTTGATTGTGTTGGAAATTATTTTAGTAATTTCGTGGGGGTTGATTACGATTGTTTAGATGATTGTAACCCGGTGGTGCATTTCTTTGATTTTGATTCTGGAAATTCCTATTATTTTGGTAACCTGCATTTCCTCTGTGGTAGTTGTTGTTTGAACTTGAAGGTCCTCCTATTTGATAACTGTTGACAGGAGGATATTTCCGGTTCATTTCTTCAACTGCCGGAAAGTCGTCAAAATTCATTTCACCTTTTCGCAAGTAACCTAAGAAATTTGCTTGCTCTTCCATCATCGTTTGGTCACAATCTCGCGTGAGATGGGGGCCTTGGCACAACTCGCACCCTACCCTGATAGCGTGCATTTCTTTGGTTACCTTCTCGATTTGCCTTGCTTGATTTGCCAATTGAACTTTCAATGCAGTGATTTCATCGTTGCTTTCGACATTAGCAACTGTTGACGATCTAGAGAACTCCATCTCCTGATGCCAATTATGAGAATGGGCTGCTATATCGGCAATTATCGTGTGGGCGTCTTCGGGCATTTTTTTCATGATTGATCCTCCTGCTGCAACATCTATATCCTTCCGGGTAGCCACATTGACTCCTTTATAGAAAATTTGGACTTTTTGGAATGTATTCAACCCGTGTTGAGGACATACCCTAAGCATTTTATTAAATCGGGTCCAAGCTTCATAAAGAGTCTCGTTAGACTTTTGCTTGAAGTGATTTATGTCACTTTGTAATTTTGCTGCTTTCGAAACAGGGAAGAATTCTGACAAAAATTTGTCCATCATATCATTCCAGTTTTCAATATAACCTTCCTGTAATGAGTCTAACCAATCTCTTGCATCATCCTTTAGGGACCATGGAAAGATTTTTAGACATGCAACTTCATCGGAGACATCTTTGATTTTGAAAAGCTTGCAAAAGCTTACAAACTTACGAAGATGCTCGTTAGCATCTTCATTTGGGGCTCCACCGAATTGGCATGTATTAGTCACCATGTGGAGAAATTGCCCCTTTATTTCAAAACCATCAGTCATTGTAGGTTGAACAATTATGTGGCCTTGTCCTGTCCTTGTTGCCTTCATCAAAGCATCCATCGTTTGATTTGTAGCAGTCATCTCTTCCTCTTCTTTAATGACTGGCTCGATGATTGGTTGAACAATTGGTTCAGAGTTAGAATCTAATGAAAGTGATTCTAAACCCTGAGCAAGAGACTCGACTTCTTGAGCTCTTAAGCGTTCGTGAAGTTCTCTTTCAGGCTCAGGATATGAAGGAATTAAATTAGAGTTAGAAGAACGTAGATTCATGCACTAATACCTATCCTGCAATCACAACACCACAAACAAACCAATAACAAAAACACAAGCTTACAATAAAAAGTAACTTTTCTAGGAATTGAATTCCTACAAAAGGATCGAATAATTCAAAGTTTATTAAAATCTTTTAACAAAACCGCTCCCCGGCAGCGGCGCCAAAAAGTTGATGTGTTAGAACGTAACCTTTAAAATGTAGACAATCTGCTTAATAATTAACACATAATACAGGCAACTAAAACCCGATCATGCAATAACTAGCAAGTAAATTGACCAGTTCGTTCCACAGGGAGAAGTTTGTTTTAAGGATTTCACAACGATTAATTATTCTTAAAAGGGGGTTTTGTGTTTGAATTTGTATTTTCGTTTAACGAAAAAGTAAATAAATATAGTAATTAACAAGAATGAGAATGCGGTGTTTACTTCTATGCTTGATAAATGACAGGGATTGTTCTTTTATAATTAAAACTATTATGTAATAGTTACAGTAGAGCAGTTTATATCAATTTCACAATTTCTATAAACTTAAGAGCTATGTTTAATCAACATGATTCTTTCGTGGTTGAATTCACATAAAACCTACTTTACCAAGATCACTCTAAGTAAACTACATGATTGTATATCCTAAATATCGTTCAATTAACATCCTATACTCACATATAGGTGGCTAGATCACTAGGTGTTGAAGTATAAGCTATGGTCTTTGATAAATTCACATAAATCAAGTCATAACTTACATAATTGAACTAGGATACAAGGATGATTACAACTATGGATCTTTTGAAAGAACATGGTGATTTAGATTGATTAACTAACTAGATTCAACCCGGTTAAACTCACGTGAAACCTAAATTACAACAATCACTTAAGGTAATTTCATAACTATGTTGCTTTGGAACTTATTCAATTACCGAATTAAACACATAACAAAATCACTTAAGTATATGTATCTATTCATCTAGATTACTTGGTGTATTGAAGTATAGATTGTTTTCCTAGTTAACTCACTTTATTAGGTTTGCAATCTATATAATTGAAGTAATGATCTAAACAAGCATAACAATGGTTCTTACGGTTGAACTAGATAATTAAATCAATCAAACATATGTATAACTAGCATAACATCAAAGTATAGAACAATCCCAAGCCATAAATCTTACATTGAAGCAAACACACAAGGATTTTAGCCTAACATAATCATAGTAGAACTAATGAAACAGTAAATACAAGTTGAATTCATGTTAAAAAGATATAGAACAATAGTACCAATTGCGATAAACGATCCTAGCTTAATCTTGATGTCAAAAAAGTGGAGATTGATGTGCAGCCTTCCTTGCACCTTGAAAATCGTCTTAGAACTGAGGGAGAACGTAGTAGTAAAGGTGTATGAAGTAAGTAACCAAAGGCTCCATTAAATAGCCTCAAAAGTTAGGTATTTTGGCTAGAAAGTGACCAGATGCGCCGCATCTATTTGGGATGCGCCGCATCTCTTTTCGTTCAGTAGATTCTAGCTCGATTCTGCACTCAGGACTGTCGGCAGTGTAGTGACCCGAACTTTTCCATGTTTATATATATTAATTGAGATTGATATTTACATGATTAAATGTTTCCAACATGTTAAGCAATCAAACTTGTTAAGACTTGATTAATTGAAATAGGTTTCATATAGACAATTGACCACCCAAGTTGACCGGTGATTTACGAACGTTAAAACTTGTAAAAAACTATATGATGACATATATATGGTTATATGTATAGTTAACATGATATTATGATAAGTAAACATATCATTAATTATATTAACAATGAACTACATATGTAAAAACAAGACTACTAACTTAATGATTTTGAAACGAGACATATATGTAACGTTTATCGTTGTAACGACATTTAATGTATATATATCATATTAAGAGATATTCGTACATCATAATATCATGATAATATAATAATTTAAAATCTCTTTTGATATTATAAACATTGGGTTAACAACATTTAACAAGATCGTTAACCTAAAGGTTTCAAAACAACACTTACATGTAACGACTAACGATGACTTAACGACTCAGTTAAAATGTATATACATGTAGTGTTTTAATATGTATTTATACACTTTTGAAAGACTTCAATACACTTATCAAAATACTTCTACTTAACAAAAATGCTTACAATTACATTCTCGTTCAGTTTCATCAACAATTCTACTCGTATGCACCCGTATTCGTACTCGTACAATACACAGCTTTTAGATGTATGTACTATTGGTATATACACTCCAATGATCAGCTCTTAGTAGCCCATGTGAGTCACCTAACACATGTGGAAACCATCATTTGGCAACTAGCATGAAATATCTCATAAGATTACAAAAATATGAGTAATCATTCATGACTTATTTACATGAAAACAAAATTACATATCCTTTATATCTAATCCATACACCAACGACCAAAAACACCTACAAACACTTTCATTCTTCAATTTTCTTCATCTAATTGAACTCTCTCAAGTTCTATCTTCAAGTTCTAAGTGTTCTTCATAAATTCCAAAAGTTCTAGTTTCATAAAATCAAGAATACTTTCAAGTTTGCTAGCTCACTTCCAATCTTGTAAGGTGATCATCCAACCTCAAGAAATCTTTGTTTCTTACAGTAGGTTATCATTCTAATACAAGGTAATAATCATATTCAAACTTTGGTTCAATTTCTATAACTATAACAATCTTATTTCAAGTGATGATCTTACTTGAACTTGTTTTCGTGTCATGATTTTGCTTCAAGAACTTTGAGCCATCCAAGGATCCATTGAAGCTAGATCCATTTTTCTCTTTTCCAGTAGGTTCATCCAAGGAACTTAAGGTAGTAATGATGTTCATAACATCATTCGATTCATACATATAAAGCTATCTTATTCGAAGGTTTAAACTTGTAATCACTAGAACATAGTTTAGTTAATTCTAAACTTGTTCGCAAACAAAAGTTAATCCTTCTAACTTGACTTTTAAAATCAACTAAACACATGTTCTATATCTATATGATATGCTAACTTAATGATTTAAAACCTGGAAACACGAAACACACCGTAAAACCGGATTTACGCCGTCGTAGTAACACCGCGGGCTGTTTTGGGTTAGTTAATTAAAAACTATGATAAACTTTGATTTAAAAGTTGTTATTCTGAGAAAATGATTTTTATTATGAACATGAAACTATATCCAAAAATTATGGTTAAACTCAAAGTGGAAGTATGTTTTCTAAAATGGTCATCTAGACGTCGTTCTTTCGACTGAAATGACTACCTTTACAAAAACGACTTGTAACTTATTTTTCCGACTAGAAACCTATACTTTTTTTGTTTAGATTCATAAAATAGAGTTCAATATGAAACCATAGCAATTTGATTCACTCAAAACGGATTTAAAATGAAGAAGTTATGGGTAAAACAAGATTGGATAATTTTTCTCATTTTAGCTACGTGAAAATTGGTAACAAATCTATTCCAACCATAACTTAATCAACTTGTATTATATATTATGTAATCTTGAGATACCATAGACACGTATACAATGTTTCGACCTATCATGTCGACACATCTATATATATTTCGGAACAACCATAGACACTCTATATGTGAATGTTGGAGTTAGCTATACAGGGTTGAGGTTGATTCCAAAATATATATAGTTTGAGTTGTGATCAATACTGAGATACGTATACACTAGGTCGTGGATTGATTCAAGATAATATTTATCGATTTATTTCTGTACATCTAACTGTGGACAACTAGTTGTAGGTTACTAACGAGGACAGCTGACTTAATAAACTTAAAACATCAAAATATATTAAAAGTGTTGTAAATATATTTTGAACATACTTTGATATATATGTATATATTGTTATAGGTTCGTGAATCAACCAGTGGCCAAGTCTTACTTCCCGACGAAGTAAAAATCTGTGAAAGTGAGTTATAGTCCCACTTTTAAAATCTAATATTTTTGGGATGAGAATACATGCAGGTTTTATAAATGATTTACAAAATAGACACAAGTACGTGAAACTACATTCTATGGTTGAATTATCGAAATCGAATATGCCCCTTTTTATTAAGTCTGGTAATCTAAGAATTAGGGAACAGACACCCTAATTGACGCGAATCCTAAAGATAGATCTATTGGGCCTAACAAACCCCATCCAAAGTACCGGATGCTTTAGTACTTCGAAATTTATATCATATCCAAAGGGTGTCCCGGAATGATGGGGATATTCTTATATATGCATCTTGTTAATGTCGGTTACCAGGTGTTCACCATATGAATGATTTTTATCTCTATGTATGGGATGTGTATTGAAATATGAAATCTTGTGGTCTATTATTATGATTTGATATATATAGGTTAAACCTATAACTCACCAACATTTTTGTTGACGTTTAAAGCATGTTTATTCTCAGGTGAATATTAAGAGCTTCCGCTGTTGCATACTAAAATAAGGACAAGATTTGGAGTCCATGTTTGTATGATATTGTGTAAAAACTGCATTCAAGAAACTGATTTCGATGTAACATATTTGTATTGTAAACCATTATGTAATGGTCGTGTGTAAACAGGATATTTTAGATTATCATTATTTGATAATCTACGTAAAGCTTTTTAAACCTTTATTTATGAAATAAAGGTTATGGTTTGTTTTAAAAATGAATGCAGTCTTTGAAAAACGTCTCATATAGAGGTCAAAACCTCGCAACGAAATCAATTAATGTGGAACGTTTTTAATCAATAAGAACGGGACATTTCAGTTGGTATCAGAGCGTTGGTCTTAGAGAACCAGAAAATTTGCATTAGTGTGTCTTATCGAGTTTGTTAGGATGCATTAGTGAGTCTGGACTTCGACCGTGTTTTCTTTAAAAATGATTGCTTAACATTTTTGTTGGAAACTATATATTTTTAACATATGAATATTATGTGATATATTAATCTCTTAACGTGTTTGATATTATGTGATAGATGTCTACCTCTAGAACAAGTCCCATTGACTCACCTAATAATAATGAAGAGTCAAATGTAAATTGGAATGATTTGTGGACTGATTCACAAGTTCCCGAAGAGGAACCGGAAGAAGAGTCGGAACTGGAAGAAGAATCGGAACCAGAAGAAGAATCGGAACCGGATGAAGAAATAGAACCGGTGGGGGAAATAATAAAACGGTTAAGTAAAAGAAAATCCTCAACCAACCGACCAAAGTTAATTATGGTCAATGGTGTTTCCGCCAAGGAAGCAAAATATTGGGAGGATTACCAATTCTCCGATGAATCGGATTCCGACGAGAATTCCGATGATGTTATAGAAATTACCCCAACTGAATTTAAAAAGGCAAAAGAAAATAATAAGGGAAAGGGCATAAAAATAGAGAAATCTAATTCCAACCCCGATGAACTTTATATGTATCGTCAACCCCCGAAGTCCTTAAGTTGTAACAATGACCCGGGAACCTCTAAACCACCAGGTTTTTCTAAACCAATGTGGACAACGACGGCTCGTATTAGGGGAACATCATATATCCCTAGAAACTTGGCAAAACGAACCAAAACCGAAGAAGGAGAAACGAGCGAGTCGGAATAAGATAGTTGTATTCGTGTGGTGTAATATATGGAATATAGTGTTCTTATGCTTTATGATATATGTAAAAATTGCTTGTATTAATAAGTATTTTTTTTATGAATCTAACTCTTGTCTATTTTACAGTTTAAAAACACAAAATGGATAGACAACCCAATATTTTAAGAGACCTACCCGGAGACATGATTGATGAAATCTTGTCTAGAGTCGGCCAGAATTCTTCGGCACAACTATTTAAGGCGAGATCAGTTTGTAAGATATTCGAAGAACGTTCCAAGAATGTCTTGGTTTATAAGAGACTTTCGTTTGAAAGATGGGGGATATCACATTGGGAAACCCATAAGTTACGATGTGTTTACTTTGACGCATATATTGCGGGGAACCCAAATGCTATTTTACGCAACGGGTTAAGAAATTATTTTGACTCAATATATCCGAATATTGGACTTCGTGATTTAGAAAAAGCGGCTAACATGCAACATAAAGAAGCATGTTATGCTTACGGATTATTAATGTTCGCTTCTCACCAAAGTGAGAACAAGAACATCGGGCTACAACTATTAAACAAAACGTTTCCACAAGTGACGGAGTCGGTAATTGGGGTAAGAAATGAGGTTTTTAGATTATTACGGGACTGTTGGACATTACGTAACCCTCGTCCCTTTGACGACGTTACAACACGCTGTCTTATCAACGGCCATAACGGTTATGTTGCACAAGACCAAGGATGGGAAGTGGTCCTAGTAAAACCAGAATGCATGACTTGTTTCTGGACGTATGAATTACGTGTCTTTATTGCCTTTGCTGAACGACTTGTGTACTAGCTAGAATTATCTTCACAACTATCTTGTATCAAAGTTATTGTGTGCTATATTTCATGCTTTATGTAAAATAAGCGGTATTGTAAGTTTGTAAAATATTGTGTAAAAGTTTGAACTCGAAATATTATTATAATCAGTTTTTCATATAGAATTGAAGTAGTTGAATTGTATATTAGCTACTAAGTATGAACTTAACGGGTAAGTACTACCCGAATTTAAACTTATAAAATGCTAATATGAAGAAAAAGCTTTTATAAATGAGTTCATATTATGCTACGAAATACTATTAACTACTCTTAATATTCTGTATGATTAACTTGTTCCATTTGACTATTTTGAAGGAAATGGCACCGACTACTCGACATACCGTGAATATGAATGAAGAGGAATTCCGTACTTTTCTAGCTTCAAACATAGCCGCAGTACAGGCTGCGCTACATACCAACAATAACCTTGGATCTAGTAGTACAGGAAATCGTGTAGGATGCACCTACAAAGAATTCACTGCCTGTAAACCTTTGGAATTTGATGGAACCGAAGGACCGATCGGATTGAAACGGTGGACCGAGAAGGTCGAATCGGTGTTTGCCATAAGTAAGTGTACTGAAGAGGACAAAGTGAAGTACGCTACGCATACCTTCACAGGTTCTGCGTTAACATGGTGGAATACCTATCTAGAGCAAGTGGGACAAGACGATGCGTACGCACTACCGTGGTCAGCATTCAAGCACTTGATGAACGAGAAGTACCGTCCGAGAACCGAAGTCAATAAGCTCAAGACAGAACTTAGAGGGTTACGAACCCAAGGATTTGATATTACCACGTACGAAAGACGATTCACAGAATTGTGCCTATTGTGTCCGGGAGCATTCGAAGATGAGGAAGAGAAGATCGACGCGTTTGTGAAAGGATTACCGGAAAGAATCCAAGAAGATATAAGTTCACACGAGCCCGCCTCCATACAACAGGCATGTAGAATGGCTCACAAACTAGTGAACCAGATTGAAGAAAGAATTAAAGAACAGACTGCTGAAGAGGCCAATGTGAAGCAAGTCAAAAGAAAGTGGGAGGAAAACGGTGATAAGAATCACCAATACAACAACAACAGCAATCGCAACAATTATCCCAACAATCGCAACATCAATCGCAACTACAACAAACGGCCCAACAACAACAGCAACTACAACAATCATCCCAACAACAATAATAACCGCAACAACAACAACAATCAGAAGCAACTATGCCAAAGGTGTGAAAAGAATCACTCGGGGTTCTGCACCAAATTTTGCAACAAGTGTAAAAGAAATGGTCATAGCGCGGCGAAGTGTGAGGTCTACGGACCAGGGATTAATAGAACGAAAGGAACAAATGGTGTCGGAACGAGTAATGGCGGAGCAAGTAGTGTCGGAGCAAGTTATGCCAATGTAGTTTGTTATAAATGTGGAAAACCAGGCCACATTATTAGAAATTGCCCGAACCAGGAGAACACGAATGGACAAGGCCGTGGAAGAGTTTTCAATATTAATGCGGTAGAGGCACAGGAAGACCCGGAGCTTGTTACGGGTACGTTTCTTATTGACAATAAATCTGCTTACGTTTTATTTGATTCGGGTGCGGATAGAAGCTATATGAGTAGAGATTTTTGTGCTAAATTAAGTTGTCCATTGACGCCTTTGGATAGTAAATTTTTACTCGAATTAGCAAATGGTAAATTAATTTCAGCAGATAATATATGTCGGAATCGAGAAATTAAACTGGTTAGCGAAACATTTAAGATTGATTTGATACCAGTAGAGTTAGGGAGTTTTGATGTGATAATCGGTATGGACTGGTTGAAAGAAGTGAAAGCGGAGATCGTTTGTTACAAAAATGCAATTCGCATTATACGAGAAAAAGGAAAACCCTTAATGGTGTACGGAGAAAAGGGCAACACGAAGCTACATCTTATTAGTAATTTGAAGGCACAAAAACTAATAAGAAAAGGTTACTATGCTGTTCTAGCACACGTCGAGAAAGTACAAACTGAAGAAAAGAGCATCAATGATGTTCCCATTGCAAAAGAATTTCCCGATGTATTTCCGAAAGAATTACCGGGATTACCCCCACATCGATCCGTTGAATTTCAAATAGATCTTGTACCAGGAGCTGCACCAATAGCTCGTGCTCCTTACAGACTCGCACCCAGCGAGATGAAAGAACTGCAAAGCCAATTACAAGAACTTTTAGAGCGTGGTTTCATTCGACCAAGCACATCACCGTGGGGAGCTCCTGTTTTGTTTGTCAAGAAGAAAGATGGTACATTCAGGTTGTGTATCGACTACCGAGAGTTGAACAAACTTACCATCAAGAACCGCTACCCACTACCGAGAATCGACGACTTATTTGATCAACTACAAGGCTCGTCTGTTTATTCAAAGATTGACTTACGTTCCGGGTATCATCAAATGCGGGTGAAAGAAGATGATATTCCAAAGACTGCTTTCAGAACACGTTACGGTCATTACGAGTTTATGGTCATGCCGTTTGGTTTAACTAATGCACCAGCTGTGTTCATGGACCTTATGAACCGAGTGTGTGGACCATACCTTGACAAGTTTGTCATTGTTTTCATTGATGACATACTTATTTACTCAAAGAATGACCAAGAACACGGTGAACATTTGAGAAAGGTGTTAGAAGTATTGAGGAAGGAAGAATTGTACGCTAAGTTTTCAAAGTGTGCATTTTGGTTGGAAGAAGTTCAATTCCTCGGTCACATAGTGAACAAAGAAGGTATTAAGGTGGATCCGGCAAAGATAGAAACTGTTGAAAAGTGGGAAACCCCGAAAACTCCGAAACACATACGCCAGTTTTTAGGACTAGCTGGTTACTACAGAAGGTTCATCCAAGACTTTTCCAGAATAGCAAAACCCTTGACTGCATTAACGCATAAAGGGAAGAAATTTGAATGGAATGATGAACAAGAGAAAGCGTTTCAGTTATTGAAGAAAAAGCTAACTACGGCACCTATATTGTCATTGCCTGAAGGGAATGATGATTTTGTGATTTATTGTGACGCATCAAAGCAAGGTCTCGGTTGTGTATTAATGCAACGAACGAAGGTGATTGCTTATGCGTCTAGACAATTGAAGATTCACGAACAAAATTATACGACGCATGATTTGGAATTAGGCGCGGTTGTTTTTGCATTAAAGACTTGGAGGCACTACTTATATGGGGTCAAAAGTATTATATATACCGACCACAAAAGTCTTCAACACATATTTAATCAGAAACAACTGAATATGAGGCAGCGTAGGTGGATTGAATTATTGAATGATTACGATTTTGAGATTCGTTACCACCCGGGGAAGGCAAATGTGGTAGCCGATGCCTTGAGCAGGAAGGATAGAGAACCCATTCGAGTAAAATCTATGAATATAATGATTCATAATAACATTACTACTCAAATAAAGGAGGCGCAACAAGGAGTTTTAAAAGAGGGAAATTTAAAGGATGAAATACCCAAAGGATCGGAGAAGCATCTTAATATTCGGGAAGACGGAACCCGGTATAGGGCTGAAAGGATTTGGGTACCAAAATTTGGAGATATGAGAGAAATGGTACTTAGAGAAGCTCATAAAACCAGATACTCAATACATCCTGGAACGGGGAAGATGTACAAGGATCTCAAGAAACATTTTTGGTGGCCGGGTATGAAAGCCGATGTTGCTAAATACGTAGGAGAATGTTTGACGTGTTCTAAGGTCAAAGCTGAGCATCAGAAACCATCAGGTCTACTTCAACAACCCGAAATCCCGGAATGGAAATGGGAAAACATTACCATGGATTTCATCACTAAATTGCCAAGGACTGCAAGTGGTTTTGATACTATTTGGGTAATAGTTGATCGTCTCACCAAATCAGCACACTTCCTACCAATAAGAGAAGATGACAAGATGGAGAAGTTAGCACGACTGTATTTGAAGGAAGTCGTCTCCAGACATGGAATACCAATCTCTATTATCTCTGATAGGGATGGTAGATTTATTTCAAGATTCTGGCAGACATTACAGCAAGCATTAGGAACTCGTCTAGACATGAGTACTGCCTATCATCCACAAACTGATGGGCAGAGCGAAAGGACGATACAAACGCTTGAAGACATGCTACGAGCATGTGTTATTGATTTCGGAAACAGTTGGGATCGACATCTACCGTTAGCAGAATTTTCCTACAACAACAGCTACCATTCAAGCATTGAGATGGCACCGTTTGAAGCACTTTATGGTAGAAAGTGCAGGTTTCCTATTTGTTGGAGTGAGGTGGGGGATAGACAGATTACGGGTCCGGAGATTATACAAGAAACTACCGAGAAGATCATCCAAATTCAACAACGGTTGAAAACCGCCCAAAGTCGACAAAAGAGCTACGCTGACATTAAAAGAAAAGATATAGAATTTGAAATTGGAGAGATGGTCATGCTTAAAGTTTCACCTTGGAAAGGCGTTGTTCGATTTGGTAAACGAGGGAAATTAAATCCAAGGTATATTGGACCATTCAAGATTATTGATCGTGTCGGACCAGTAGCTTACCGACTTGAGTTACCTCAACAACTCGCGGCTGTACATAACACTTTCCACGTCTCGAATTTGAAGAAATGTTTTGCTAAAGAGGATCTCACTATTCCGTTAGATGAAATCCAAATCAACGAAAAACTCCAATTCATCGAAGAACCCGTCGAAATAATGGATCGTGAGGTTAAAAGACTTAAGCAAAACAAGATACCAATTGTTAAGGTTCGATGGAATGCTCGTAGAGGACCCGAGTTCACCTGGGAGCGTGAAGATCAGATGAAGAAGAAATACCCGCATCTATTTCCAGAAGATTCGTCAACACCTTCAACAGCTTAAAATTTCGGGACGAAATTTATTTAACGGGTAGGTACTGTAGTGACCCGAACTTTTCCATGTTTATATATATTAATTGAGATTGATATTTACATGATTAAATGTTTCCAACATGTTAAGCAATCAAACTTGTTAAGACTTGATTAATTGAAATAGGTTTCATATAGACAATTGACCACCCAAGTTGACCGGTGATTTACGAACGTTAAAACTTGTAAAAAACTATATGATGACATATATATGGTTATATGTATAGTTAACATGATATTATGATAAGTAAACATATCATTAATTATATTAACAATGAACTACATATGTAAAAACAAGACTACTAACTTAATGATTTTGAAACGAGACATATATGTAACGTTTATCGTTGTAACGACATTTAATGTATATATATCATATTAAGAGATATTCGTACATCATAATATCATGATAATATAATAATTTAAAATCTCTTTTGATATTATAAACATTGGGTTAACAACATTTAACAAGATCGTTAACCTAAAGGTTTCAAAACAACACTTACATGTAACGACTAACGATGACTTAATGACTCAGTTAAAATGTATATACATGTAGTGTTTTAATATGTATTTATACACTTTTGAAAGACTTCAATACACTTATCAAAATACTTCTACTTAACAAAAATGCTTACAATTACATTCTCGTTCAGTTTCATCAACAATTCTACTCGTATGCACCCGTATTCGTACTCGTACAATACACAGCTTTTAGATGTATGTACTATTGGTATATACACTCCAATGATCAGCTCTTAGCAGCCCATGTGAGTCACCTAACACATGTGGGAACCATCATTTGGCAACTAGCATGAAATATCTCATAAGATTACAAAAATATGAGTAATCATTCATGACTTATTTACATGAAAACAAAATTACATATCCTTTATATCTAATCCATACACCAACGACCAAAAACACCTACAAACACTTTCATTCTTCAATTTTCTTCATCTAATTGAACTCTCTCAAGTTCTATCTTCAAGTTCTAAGTGTTCTTCATAAATTCCAAAAGTTCTAGTTTCATAAAATCAAGAATACTTTCAAGTTTGCTAGCTCACTTCCAATCTTGTAAGGTGATCATCCAACCTCAAGAAATCTTTGTTTCTTACAGTAGGTTATCATTCTAATACAAGGTAATAATCATATTCAAACTTTGGTTCAATTTCTATAACTATAACAATCTTATTTCAAGTGATGATCTTACTTGAACTTGTTTTCGTGTCATGATTTTGCTTCAAGAACTTTGAGCCATCCAAGGATCCATTGAAGCTAGATCCATTTTTCTCTTTTCCAGTAGGTTCATCCAAGGAACTTAAGGTAGTAATGATGTTCATAACATCATTCGATTCATACATATAAAGCTATCTTATTCGAAGGTTTAAACTTGTAATCACTAGAACATAGTTTAGTTAATTCTAAACTTGTTCGCAAACAAAAGTTAATCCTTCTAACTTGACTTTTAAAATCAACTAAACACATGTTCTATATCTATATGATATGCTAACTTAATGATTTAAAACCTGGAAACACGAAACACACCGTAAAACCGGATTTACGCCGTCGTAGTAACACCGCGGGCTGTTTTGGGTTAGTTAATTAAAAACTATGATAAACTTTGATTTAAAAGTTGTTATTCTGAGAAAATGATTTTTATTATGAACATGAAACTATATCCAAAAATTATGGTTAAACTCAAAGTGGAAGTATGTTTTCTAAAATGGTCATCTAGACGTCGTTCTTTCGACTGAAATGACTACCTTTACAAAAACGACTTGTAACTTATTTTTCCGACTAGAAACCTATACTTTTTTTGTTTAGATTCATAAAATAGAGTTCAATATGAAACCATAGCAATTTGATTCACTCAAAACGGATTTAAAATGAAGAAGTTATGGGTAAAACAAGATTGGATAATTTTTCTCATTTTAGCTACGTGAAAATTGGTAACAAATCTATTCCAACCATAACTTAATCAACTTGTATTATATATTATGTAATCTTGAGATACCATAGACACGTATACAATGTTTCGACCTATCATGTCGACACATCTATATATATTTCGGAACAACCATAGACACTCTATATGTGAATGTTGGAGTTAGCTATACAGGGTTGAGGTTGATTCCAAAATATATATAGTTTGAGTTGTGATCAATACTGAGATACGTATACACTGGGTCGTGGATTGATTCAAGATAATATTTATCGATTTATTTCTGTACATCTAACTGTGGACAACTAGTTGTAGGTTACTAACGAGGACAGCTGACTTAATAAACTTAAAACATCAAAATATATTAAAAGTGTTGTAAATATATTTTGAACATACTTTGATATATATGTATATATTGTTATAGGTTCGTGAATCAACCAGTGGCCAAGTCTTACTTCCCGACGAAGTAAAAATCTGTGAAAGTGAGTTATAGTCCCACTTTTAAAATCTAATATTTTTGGGATGAGAATACATGCAGGTTTTATAAATGATTTACAAAATAGACACAAGTACGTGAAACTACATTATATGGTTGAATTATCGAAATCGAATATGCCCCTTTTTATTAAGTCTGGTAATCTAAGAATTAGGGAACAGACACCCTAATTGACGCGAATCCTAAAGATAGATCTATTGGGCCTAACAAACCCCATCCAAAGTACCGGATGCTTTAGTACTTCGAAATTTATATCATATCCAAAGGGTGTCCCGGAATGATGGGGATATTCTTATATATGCATCTTGTTAATGTCGGTTACCAGGTGTTCACCATATGAATGATTTTTATCTCTATGTATGGGATGTGTATTGAAATATGAAATCTTGTGGTCTATTATTATGATTTGATATATATAGGTTAAACCTATAACTCACCAACATTTTTGTTGACGTTTAAAGCATGTTTATTCTCAGGTGAATATTAAGAGCTTCCGCTGTTGCATACTAAAATAAGGACAAGATTTGGAGTCCATGTTTGTATGATATTGTGTAAAAACTGCATTCAAGAAACTGATTTCGATGTAACATATTTGTATTGTAAACCATTATGTAATGGTCGTGTGTAAACAGGATATTTTAGATTATCATTATTTGATAATCTACGTAAAGCTTTTTAAACCTTTATTTATGAAATAAAGGTTATGGTTTGTTTTAAAAATGAATGCAGTCTTTGAAAAACGTCTCATATAGAGGTCAAAACCTCGCAACGAAATCAATTAATATGGAACGTTTTTAATCAATAAGAACGGGACATTTCAGGCAGGGGGTCAGATGCGCCGCATCTGGGACAGATGCACCGCATCTGGCTTGGATGCGCCGCATCCATCTCAGATGCGCCGCATCTGGGGCTGTTTTGGTCCAGAAGTCTGCATGCTCCACATCTGAAACTGTCGGGAGTTATTTGGTGCATAGATGCGCCGCATCTATGAGAGATGCGCCGCATTTGGACCTGTTTCAGTGGTTTCGGGCTGTTTTGCGCGTTCAATCTTCATTTTAACTCTGTTTTTGCTGTTGGTCTTCATTTATTCATTCACAATGGACTTTTACAAATATACATGAATTACAATACATACGTACAACAATTACATACAAATGGAACAACTTTGGATCGAAATAACGGCAATAAACATGTATAATTTTGGCGTTATCACCATTCTTAAACACGGCTAAAGCAATAATAGACGTGTTTGGTAAGAAACTGACCCTGAGTATAGAGGACGAGAGTGTTACCTTTTCAGTTGATAGAGCCATGCAACAACCGCAATCTGCAGATGATACATGTTATTATATTCAAACTATAGATTCACATGCAGAATTGTTAGAAGAATTTCCAGAAATACAAGGAACATGAGAATGTTCTTTAGGAGAAGGAACTGAACCAATTGATGAAACTGAAATGTTAGCCGCACTTATGGCTAATGGATATGAACCAACAACAGAAGAAATTCAAATGCTAAAAGAGGAAGACAGATATCAATATAAATCATCGATAGAAGAACCACCGACATTAGAGTTAAAGCCACTTCCAAACCATTTGGAATACGCTTATTTATATGGTGAATCTGAATTACCTGTAATAATATCGTCTTCTCTTACTGAAAATAAAAAATCACAACTCATTTCTGTGCTAAAAGCTCATAAACCAGCTATTGCATGGAAGATTCATGATATTAAAGGAATAAGTCCTTCGTATTGCACAAATAAAATCCTTATGGAAGAAGGTCATAAAACGTATGTGCAACGCCAACGAAGACTAAATCCAAATATGCAAGATGTTGTTAAGAAAGAAATTATTAAACTGCTTGATGCAGGTTTAATTTATCCAATCTATGATAGTCCATGGGTAAGCCCAGTTCAATGCGTGCCTAAGAAAGGTGGCATGACTGTCATCACAAATGAAAAAAATGAGATTATTCCTACTAGGACTGTAACAGGATGGCGTGTTTGTATTGATTATAGAAAATTAAATGACGCCACCAGAAAATATCACTTTCCCTTACCTTTCATTGATCAAATGTTGGAAAGATTAGCCGAAAATAGTTACTATTGTTTTCTTGATGGTTTTTTCGGATATTTTTAAATTCCAATAGCACCCGAGGACCAAGAGAAAACCATGTTCACGTGCCCTTATGCTACTTTTGCTTATAAACGCATGCCATTTGGACTTTGCAATGCCCCTGCAACCTTTCAAAGGTGCATGATGGTAATTTTTCACGACATGATAGAAGAATGCATGGAAGTTTTCATGGATGACTTTTCAGTCTTTGGTGATATATTTGAATCATGTCTAGTTAATCTTGAATGAATGCTTATTAGATGCGAACAATCAAATCTAGTTTTTAATTGGGAGAAATGCCATTTCATGGTTAAAGAAGGCATCGTTCTTGGTCATAAAATTTCAAAGGAAGAAATTGAAGTGGATAGAGCTAAAGTAGATGTAATTGCTAAACTTCTACATCCCACCAATGTTAGAGGAGTTAGGAGTTTTCTAGGGCATGCCGGTTTTTACCGATGTTTCATAAAAGATTTTTCTAAAATTGCCACTCCTATGAATAAACTCCTAGAAAAAGATGCTCCATTCATCTTTTCAGATGAATGCATCAAATCTTTTAATATTCTTAAAGAAAAACTCACTAATGCGCCGATCATGATAACCCCAAATTGAAATCTACCATTTGAACTAATGTGCGATGCAAGTGATTTTGCAATAGGAGCCGTTTTAGGACAAAGGATTGAAAAACAATTTTAACCTATATATTATGCTAGTAAGACGTTACAAGGAGCACAAATGAATTACACAACTACTGAAAAAGAACTCCTTGCTATTGTCTTTGCTTTTGACAAATTTCGTTCATATCTCGTTCTAGCTAAAACGGTGTTCTATACTGACCATTCTGCTCTTAGATACCTATTTTCGAAACAAGATGCCAAACCACGATTAATCCGCTGGATCTTACTCTTACAAGAGTTCGATATTGAAATCCGAGATAAAAAGGGAGCAGAAAATCTCGCCGCTGATCATCTTTCTCGTCTTGAAAATCCTAAATTAGAAGTTCTGAATGAATCGGCCATACAAGACAACTTTCCTGATGAATATCTATTGAAGATAGATTATAATGAAATTCCATGGTTTGCAGACTATGCAAACTACTTAGTATGTGGATTCCTTGAAAAAGGATTATCGTACCAAAAATGAAAGGAATTCTTTAGTGATATAAAACACTATTTCTGGGAAGATCCACATTTGTTTAAAATTTGTCCCGATGGAATAATACGCCGATGTGTATTCGAAGATGAAGCCAGTCAAATCTTAAACTGTGATGCCCCGTACAAAACCATCGTGTACGAATCATCAACAACAGGATCATTACAAGGTTAAGTACTATAAGCTGTAATAAAAGAAGTTGCATTCATGATAAAAAAGATGACGTCATAACCGACGTCAATTGTTTTACACCAACAGTATGCTTCTACGAATAGCAAGCATGAATAAATGTATGTGACCCTTAGGTCGTTACAAAACATAGTTCAAATGTATGAAAGTCTGAATGCAAGTTAAACAGTTCATGCGGTGATAACACTAGAGCAGCGGGTGTCTACGGCAAGACTAGCATGACAGCGGAAGCATAAACCTTAAGCACCTGAGAAAAACATGCTTAAAAACATCAACACAAAGGTTGGTGAGCTATAGTTTAAGTATAACAGTAAGTAAGGTAGGCCACGAGATTTCAGTGCTACAAAGAGCGTTTCAAAACAGTATGATAAAGTATATGTTAACCGTGGGCACTTGGTAACTAACTTAACGTGTATACCCCCTGAAAGTACACTTGGCAAGTGCGTATGTATACGAAGTATTAAACACTCGTTAAATGCTAGCGCGACTAGCCCGAGTGGGGATGTCAAACCCTATGGATCCATATCTAAGATTCGCGTTCATCGGTTCAAAAACCAATGACTAAACGTTACCGAGCTAAAGGGAAAGTTTATGCCGTTGTATAACCCACACATATATAAAGTTTAAGTACTCATACCTAGTATGTAAAACATAAAATCTGCATGTATTCTCAGTTCCCAAAATAAGTTAAAGTAAAAAGGGAATGCTATAACTCACAATGATAAAGTAGCGGTAAAAGTCGAGTCGGGAAAAGTGTGCAAGTAATCGGTCCGAAAGGTCCAACGAGTCCTCAACCTAAGTCAAATAGTACTAAGTCAGTAAATCAGCCAAATAGGTTTAAAAGTATGTAAATGAGGTCTTAAAGGTCATCTTCATTCATCATCAAACATAAGACGTAAGGTAAGTTTTGTTTATGAAAGTAGTTTAAAATAAAGGCTGACTTCAATCAGTCACCACGGCCTCTACCCTTACTGAAATAAGGTGAGAACAGTGGCCATGGATCCGTATATGAGTCCTTTAAATGTGGTAAAATTTATAGAAGCAAACTCGTCTTCGTTTGACCGTGGTGACAGTCTAAGTGCGAGTAGGTCAGAAATTTCTGCACAACGTTAAAGGACATAGTGACGATCGGAGGGCCATAAATCCTAAACCGTAACTCGGATTAAGACGAGTCCTAAACGAAAAATTATCTACTCGAAAAGAATTATTTGAAAATCAAGGTTAAAGCTGCCCAGGTTTATTGGTCTATTACATAAACAGCAGAACAGTAGGCTATAAACAGAAACAGAAAGATAAATGGGTTCCGGTGGGTTTTGGTGCTTGATGTTCATCATGGTTCTCATCCTTGATGTATATAGCTTCAAGTGTACAACTCAATGATGTGTTTACATCATATTTACCAAGTTTTGACCATCATAACTCTTGTGTAAGTCTAAGATATGAAGCACAACTCACTTAAGAGTTGTATGTAGTTTGATGAACCAAAGTTACATCAAAGTCTTAGGCTTGTCACATACATGAACTATAAAGTAATATTAACTAAGTTTTAACAATTATGACACAAGTGTGAGTCTAAGACATGTAGATCAACTCACTTAAGAGTTGTATGAAGTTTATGAACCAAAGTTACATCAAGGTCTTAGATCTAACACTTACATGAACTTTAAAAGTAAAAACAAGTTACAAACTTGAAGTAAACTTATGAAATCAAGATCTTAAGTAGTAGAACATAGTTCTTAGTTAGATCTTGAAGATCCAAGACTCAAAAGCCTAGATCAAGCATAAGTGTACAAAGTTATAGTTAAAGAAAGCTTATTTATGTGTTCTTGAACTTTCAAGTTAACTTTTAGTTTAAAATTAATGAGATCAAGACTAACTTGTAGTACTTGACCATTTAACTAACAAACATGAAATTAAAGTGCATGATATAAAGATATAAACTAAGTAAATAAGTAAAAGGTTCATGGTTGTTCATACTTTTAAAGATTCAACCAAAGTTTGATCTTTAAGTAAAGTAAACTTTAAGTTTACTTCAAGAACTACAAGTATGATTTCAACACATGAACTTACAATCTTTTGATACTTTAAGTGTAGAACATAAACTAGAGAGTTTATGTTCTTGTTTGTTCTTGTAAATACAAGAAAAGAATGAAGAATAAACTACCAAGTTTGATTCTTGAAAGCATGTAAGTAAAGAAAGATAACAACTAGTAAGTAAGTAACAATAATCAAGTAACAACTACAACTAACAAAAGATTATAACAATAAAAGAATGATGATGATAAAGAGCCCTTAGGCTACGGTTTTTGTAGAGAAAAGAAGAAGAAGAACAAGTTCAAGTTGCTTACTAGATGAGAGGAAAAGAGAGAAAGAAAGTAGCAAGTATTGTGTGTGTGTTTTTGAGAGAGGAATGCAAGTGTAAGAGTAATGAGAAAATGAAGTCAAAACCCCATCTAAGGGCCATATGGCCGTCGGTTTCAGCAGCTACAAAGGGGAGGGAAGAAGTTCACAAGGTAATGCAAGGTAAAGCCTTCAAAAGTTGGATAAAAGAATGGTTTACATGGGGATTATGGAGTAACTATATTCCAAGTCTCTTAACTAGCTAGTTCTTAACCCTTAATGGACTTGTTGTAGTAAAAAGGCTCCTAGTTAATCCATAAATATAAGTAGGGTGGGCTTATAAGCCCATGTACAAAAATAAAGCCCAAGTTCCAAGTAATTAACAATTAAATCCAATTAAAGCCCAAGTAATTAACTAATAACTTTAGTTAATTAAAATGATTAATAAAACTAATCATGAATGTAAATAATATGTGAAAATATTATTCGTGTAAGTTTCGTGTGTCACAAAGACGTTTCGGGCAATTAAAGTCAAGTTCGGGCAATCATGGCAACATGTAAATGTAATAACATACATTCGTTTTATCACACATATTAATAATAATAATTATTAATAAATAAACGTTAGAAATTCCAGGGTCGTTACATTACCCACCTGTTAAAGAAAATTTCGTCCCGAAATTTAAGCTGAGGTAGATGGAGGAGTCTGGAAAAGGTGAGGATACTTCCGCATCATTTGATCCTCTCGCTCCCAAGTAAACTCAAGTCCTCGTTTGTCATTCCATCGTACTCGGACGATCGGAATCTTGTTTCATTTCAAAGTTTTGATCTCACGATCCATAATTTCAACAGGTTCCTCCACAAAGTGAAGTTTGTCATCAATTGTAAGTTCTTCCAGTGGTATGATAAGTTCCGGTGCCGCAAGGCACTTCTTCAAGTTTGACACGTGGAAGGTAGGATGAACTGTGCTCAATTGTGCTGGTAGATCCAAACGGTATGCAACGGGTCCAACACGTTCCAAGATTTCGAAAGGACCAATGTATCACGGGTTCAACTTCCCACGCTTTCCAAAACGAATCACACCCTTCCAAGGTGCAACCTTCAACGTTACACGGTCACTAACGTTGAATTCAAAGTCTTTACATTTAAGATCAGCATAACTCTTTTGGCGATCACGGGTAGTCTTAAGTCTAGCTTGAATCTAAGCAATCTTCTCTGTGGTTTCGTGGACTACCGCGGGTCCGGTGATTTGCTTTTCGCCTACTTCGGCCCAACAAATAGGAGATCGGCACTTACGGCCATACAACACTTCAAAAGGTGCATCATTAATGCTAGAGTGATAAGTGTTGTTGTACGAGAATTCAGCTAACGGCAAATGCCTTTCCCAGGCCTTTCCGAAATCAATGACACATGCACGCAACATGTCCTCCAAGGTCTGAATCGTTCGTTCGCTTTGCCCGTCAGTCTGAGGATGATAAGCAGTACTCATGTCGAGACGGGTTCCCATGGCTTCTTGCAAAGAACGCCAAAATCTAGAGGCAAAATGGGGATCGCGATCTGAGATGATCGATAAAGGTACACCATGACGAGATACAACCTCCTTGGTGTATAATTGAGCAAGTCTTTCCATTGTATCCGTTTCCTTCATCGCTAGAAAGTGTGCAGATTTGGTAAGGCGGTCAACAATAACCCAAATAGTATCGTATCCACCCACCGTCTTCGGTAACTTAGTAATGAAATCCATCGTGATCCTTTCCCACTTCCATTGTGGGATTTCTGGTTGTTGAAGTAAACCAGAAGGTCTCTGATGCTCGGCTTTAACCTTCGAGCAAGTCAAACACTTACCAACATAAGTCGCAACGTCTTTCTTAAGATTCGGCCACCAATACTGTTCTTTAAGGTCGTGGTACATCTTGTCCACTCCAGGATGAATCGAATATCTCGATTTGTGGGCTTCATCAAGTATAAGGTTCCGTAGATCTCCATAAAGAGGTACCCAAATTCTTCCGGCATAACATCGGAGTCCAGTATCCCTAACCTCGAATCGAGAGACAAGTATGTTCAAATGTTCGTGAGATATGTTCTCCTCCTTGAGAGCCTCATCTTGGGCTACTCGAATCTGACTGTTGAGGTTCGAATGGATGGTGATGTTCAGAGCCCTAACACGAAGAGGTGCCATCCTCTCCTTTCGGCTCAAGGCGTCAGCTACAACATTGGCCTTGCCAGGGTGATAACGGAGTTCACAATCGTAGTCATTGAGCATCTCGATCCATCGACGCTGTCTCATATTTAATTGCTTCTGATCAAAGATGTGTTGGAGACTCTTGTGATCGGTGAAGATAGTACTCTTAGTTCCATACAAATAGTGTCTCCACAATTTGAGCGCAAAGACAACGACTCCAAGTTCGAGGTCGTGAGTAGTGTAGTTCCGCTCGTGAATCTTCAATTGGCGGGAGGCATAGGCAATAACTTTTGATCGTTGCATCAGTACACAACCAAAACCACTCTTCGACGCATCACAATAAACAACAAAGTTGTCACTGCCTTTAGGAAGTGATAGGATAGGTACGGTGGTTAACTTCGTCTTCAAAGTTTGGAATGCTGATTTGTGTGCGGGTTCCCAAATGAACTTCTTGCCCTTGTGAGTCAGTGCGGTCAAAGGACGCGCAATCAGAGAGAAACCTTCGATAAACCTTCGGTAATAACCGACGAGACCTAAAAATTGGCGAATATGCGTCGGAGTAGTGGGGGTCTCCCACTTGCTGATAGCTTCAATCTTGGTGGGATTAACTTTGATACCCTGGTCGCTCACAACATGACCCAGAAACTGGACTTCATTCAACCAAAATTTACACTTGGAGAATTTGGCATAAAGTTGCTCTTGCCTCAAGAGTTCAAGTACAAGTCGGAGGTGTTGCTCATGTTCTTCTTCGCTCTTAGAATAGATGAGGATATCATCTATGAAGACAATTACAAACTTATCCAAGTACGGATTGCAGACACAATTCATAAGGTCCATGAACACGGCAGGTGCATTTGTCAACCCGAATGGCATCACGAGAAACTCATAATGGCCATAACGAGTTCTGAACGCAGTTTTCATTGCATCACTTTCCTTCACCCTCAACTAGTGATAACCGGATCGCAAATCGATCTTTGAGTAAACGCTCGATCCTTGTAGTTGATCAAAAAGATCGTCAATTCGTGGAAGAGGATACCGATTCTTGATAGTTAGTTTATTGAGTTCACGGTAGTCGATACACATACGGAAGGATCCATCCTTCTTCTTCACAAACAACACAGGTGCGCCCCAAGGCGAGAAACTTGGTTGGATAAACCCTTGATCTAACAGCTCTTGTAGTTGACTCTGTAATTCTTGCATCTCGAAAGGTGCGAGTCTATAAGGTGCGGGAGCTACAGGTGCAGCTCCTGGCATTAAATCAATCTGAAACTCTACTGCTCTCTGCGGCGGCAATCCAGGCAATTCCTCTGGGAAGACATTGGAAAATTCGTTCATAATTCGAACGTCGTTCACGCTCTTCCCCTCAGTTTCTACCGCTTTCACATGTGCTAGGACAGCAAAACGTCTCTTTGTCATAATCTTTTGCGCTTTCACGCAACAAATGAGGTTCAACTTCGAGGTACATCTCTCTCCATAGATAACCAGTGGTTCGCCATCTCCTTGTGGTATACGAAGAGCTTTATCTCCACAAATAATATCGGCCCTTATCTTGCTCAACCAATCCATACCGACGATCACGTCAAAACTTCCCAGTTTGATAGGTATCAAGTCAATTTCGTAATCTGCACCAGCTATGTTGATAATAGCTCCACGACTAATATGGTCAACCTTTTCAAGTTTTCCATTGGAGACTTCGACAAGCATACTTTCTTTTAACGGGACTAATGACCAATTAATCTTATCGCAAAAATGTCTACATACATAACTTCTATCCGCACCAGTATCAAACAAGACAGAAGCTAAAAGATTGTTGATTGTGAATATACCTGTCACCAAGTCGGGGTTATCGCGTGCATCCCTTGCATTAACGTTGAAAGCTCTACCACGGGGTGGTATACCATCTTTTCGCTTGTTTGGGCATGCATTTTTGAAATGGCCCATCTGCTCGCATTCGTAGCACTTCTTCGGTCCATTGGTGTTCGGCTTCCCATTCAAAGTGGTGACCTTGCAGTCTTTCCCGATATGCCCAGTCCGTTGGCACTTCTCGCAGACAACATTGCAATACTCAGTATGGTGCTTGTAGCACCGTTTGCATTGTGGTAAGGTTCCTTTATAGTTCGGGTTTGAGTTGGTGTTGTTGTTGGGGTTAGGGTTTCCACCGTTGTTGTACCTCTTGGCGGGGGTCTAGTCATAGGTTCTCCCCCTGTTGTTGTTGTTGTTGTTGTTGTTATTATCCCACTTTAGCTTTTCGCTACCACCAGCTTCAAACTTAGCCTTCTCCGGCTCATCAATGAGAATCTGATTCATGAGGGTATGCGCCATGCGCATTGCTTCGAGAACATTCGGTGGTTTGGACGAGGTGATGTTCCCCTTGATGCTCTTAGGGAGTCCCCAGAAGTACCTTTCCATTCGTTTGAATTCCGGGGTGACCATGGTCGGACACATCAGGGCTAGTTCCAAAAATCTCCTGTTGTAACCATCAAGGTCGTTTCAACGGCCTTTAACTGCATAAATTCGATTTCCATCTTCTGGATTTTGGTTCTCGGACAATACTCATCAATCATAGCTGCTTTGAATTCCTCCCATGGCGTAGCATACGCCTCATCAATGCCTTTTGCTTGAGCTAACGTGTTCCACCACGTTAGCGCGCCGTCAGATAGCGTGCACGAAGCAAACTTGGTCTTATTGTCCTCCGAACAGTTGCTAACTCGGAATACTGATTCAAGTTTCTCGAACCATCTGGTGAGACCAACCGGTCCCTCGGTTCCACTGAAGTTATGCGGTTTGCAGCTCTGGAATTCCTTGTAAGTACACCCATTTCGAATGGGTGGAATAACCGGTGGTGGTGGCGGTGGAGCTTGGAGGTTTCTTTCTGCTAGGGCTGCGGTTACACGTTCTTAGATCATCTCTTCAATTTGAGCAGCAGTAGGTGTGGATCGACCGTTAGCCATGGTATTCTAAACAAAAGTTTTGACTTAAGTCAAAATCCAGCATTCAATATACAATAATATAGTATATAGTAACCAACATGGAATCAAAACATCCCATGTTATTAAATAACGTATCTAGGTACAATTACCACAGAATCATCGTACAGTAATGTAAATAGAACATCGTGCAAGAATTAAATAACACAAAGTTCCATTCATTAATAATAATAAGTTTCATACATCTGAATAAGTCCGTACAATACATGAGTAATACAATAAACTACAACTAGATTACATAACGAAATCTAAATACAAAAAGTCCTACTGTAAAGGTGGGTGAAGGATGTCCAAAACCTGAGACATCTGCTCCTCAAGCTCAGCTACCCGAGCTCAGAGGATCTCCACCTCTCTTGTCAATTCCTCGACTGTGGGAGATGGTGGGGCAGGCGGTGCTGGCGGTGCAGGTGGTGCCGGTGGTGCAGACCTCAAGAAACGAGGTGCAGACGTTCCGGCTCCAGAAATAGTCAGCACGTAACGAGGTGCCTTACGTATGAGTGGGTTGGCAGGGTACGGCACAAGCCGCTTACGGGCAGTAACCCTCCGACGCCAACCAAAAGCGTAAGTGAAAGCACGGCCTCCATTCACCCCTGGAATGACGGTGCCATCAGGATGGTACCGCTTCTTCGGCGGGGGGGAGGGTGCCTGTATAGGTACGTCATCAAGGTTCTCTTCGTCGGAGTCACTGGAGTCATCTGTAGAGGAGTCATCGGATGAAGGATCATCAGAATCATGTGGTGGTGACACGGGTGGCTGAACTGGTCGTCCATGAGCGGCCATCATCTATCTGTATCTGAATGGCAGAATCGGCACTAAACGTCCATTAGGAGCGCGTCGGCACGGCATGCGCATATGGTTACGGAATGGCCCTTCCCCGAACTCCATGGGGATCACAACTCCACCGATGCGGGGCTGTGACTCCGAGGGTCCGGGAGCAAACGAAGCTGGAATATTCGTAGGGTCCACGTGTTCGTCAACAGTAGCCACTGGTGTAGGCGGCTGGCTGCTAGTCCCGGAAGATGAAGCGACGGGGTCACTCTTGCGTATCGGGATCGGTGGATCGGCAACGGTGGTAGGTGGAGTAGCTGAAGAGTCTAAACTGCCCAAAACGATAGCAGGTGGTACATCCAACATCTGAACAAGGAAAAATAAATTTTCCATGTCAGTAAGTCATAAAGCAAGCACGTATTAGGCCAACAGTTTAAATCATGTATAACAATAAGTAGCATGGCAATAATAACAAATCGTATAGAAGTAGCATGCAATCGGAAGCAAGTAATATCATACAGTAGTGAAATCATGTAGTAGCATATGGCATATAGCAGTGAAAGTAAGCAGCAGCATGCAGTAAGTTCAGCAGAAACACGTAAACTAACAAGTTGTAGATTAGTCCTATTAGTGAATCCTACTCGGGTCGGTCTTAGACTCACTATTGCAACCTAATTCCCTACAACCAATGCTCTAATACCAAATGTGATGCCCCGTACAAAACCATCGTGTATGAATCATTAACAACAGGATCATTACAAGGTTAAGTACTATATGCTGAAATAAAAGAAGTTGCATTCACGATAAAAAGATGACATCATAACCGACGTCAATTGTTTTACACCAACAGTATGCTTCTACGAATAGCAAGCATGAATAAAGGTATGTGACCCTTAGGTCGTTACAAAACATAGTTCAAATGTATGAAAGTCTGAATGCAAGTTAAACAGTTCATGCGGTGATAACACTAGAGCAGCGGGTGTCTACGGCAAGACTAGCACGACAGCGGAAGCATAAACCTTAAGCACCTGAGAAAAACATGCTTAAAAAAGTCAACACAAAGGTTGGTGAGCTATAGTTTAAGTATAACAGTAAGTAAGGTAGGCCACGAGATTTCAGTGCTATAAAGAGCGTTTCAAAATAGTATGATAAAGTATATGTTAACCGTGGGCACTTGGTAACTAACTTAACGTTTATACCCCCTGAAAGTACACTTGGAAAGTGCGTATGTATACGAAGTATTAAACACTCGTTAAATGCTAGCGCGACTAGCCCGAGTGGGGATGTCAAACCCTATGGATCCATATCTAAGATTCGCATTCACCGGTTCAAAAACCAATGACTAAACTTTACCGAGCTAAAGGGAAAGTTTATGCCGTTGTATAACCCACAAATATATAAAGTTTAAGTACTCTTGCCTAGTATGTAAAACATAAAATCCGCATGTATTCTCAGTTCCCAAAATAAGTTAAAGTAAAAAGGGAATGCTGTAACTCACAATGATAAAGTAGCGGTAAAAGTCGAGTCGGGAAAAGTGTGCAAGTAATTGGTCCGAAAGGTCCAACGAGTCCTCAACCTAAGTCAAATAGTACTAAGTCAGTAAATTGGACGAATAGGTTTAAAAGTATGTAAATAAGGTCTTAAAGGTCATCTTCATTCATCATCAAACATAAGGCGTAAGGTAAGTTTCGTTTATGAAAGTAGTTTAAAACAAAGGCTGACTTCAGTCAGTGTCACCACGGCCTCTACCCTTACTGAAATAAGGTGAGACCAGTGGCCATGGCTCCGTATATGAGTCCTTTAAATGTGGTAAAATTTATAGAAGCAAACTCGTCTTCGTTTGACCGTGGCGACGGTCTAAGTGCGAGTAGGTCAGAAATTTCTGCACAACGTTAAAGGACATAGTGACGATCGGAGGGCCATAAATCCTAGACCGTAACTCGGATTAAGACGAGTCCTAAACGAAAAATTATCTACTCGAAAAGAATTATTTGAAAATCAAGGTTAAAGCAGCTCAGGTTTACTGGTCTGTTACAAAAATAGTAGAACAGTAGGCTGTAAACAGAAACAGAAAGATAAATGGGTTCCGGTGGGTTTTGGTGCTTGATGTTCATCATGGTTCTCATCCTTGATGCATATAGCTTCAAGTGTACAAATCATTGATGTGTTTACATCATCTTTACCAAGTTTTGACCATCATAACTCTTGTGTAAGTCTAAGACATGAAGCACAACTCACTTAAGAATTGTATGTAGTTTGATGAACCAAAGTTACATCAAAGTCTTAGGCTTGTCACATACATGAACTATAAAGTAATATTAACTAAGTTTTGACAATTATGACACAAGTGTGAGTCTAAGACATGTAGATCAACTCACTTAAGAGTTGTATGAAGTTGATGAACCAAAGTTACATCAAGGTCTTAGATCTAACACTTACATGAACTTTAAAAGTAAAAACAAGTTACAAACTTGAATTAAACTTATGAAATCAAGATCTTAAGTAGTAGAACATAGTTCTTAGTTAGATCTTAAAGATCCAAGACTCAAAAGCCTAGATCAAGCATAAGTGTACAAAGTTATAGTTAAAGAAAGCTTATTTATGTGTTCTTGAACTTTCAAGTTAACTTTTAGTTCAAGATTAATGAGATCAAGACTAACTTGTAGTACTTGACCATTTAACTAACAAACATGAAATTAAAGTACATGATATAAAGAGATAAACTAAGTAAATAAGTAAAAGGTTCATGGTTGTTCATACTTTTAAAGATTCAACCAAAGTTTGATCTTTAAGTAAAGTAAACTTTAAGTTTACTTCAAGAACTACAAGTATGATTTCAACACATGAACTTACAATCTTTTGATACTTTAAGTGTAGAACATAAACTAGAGAGTTTATGTTCTTGTTTGTTCTTGTAAATACAAGAAAAGAATGAAGAATAAACTACCAAGTTTGATTCTTGAAAGCATGTAAGTAAAGAAAGATAACAACTAGTAAGTAAGTAACAATAATCAAGTAACAACTACAACTAACAAAAGATTATAACAATCAAAGAATGATGATGATAAAGAGCCCTTAGGCTACGGTTTTTGTAGAGAAAAGAAGAAGAAGAACAAGTTCAAGTTGCTTACTAGATGAGAGGAAAAGAGAGAAAGAAAGTAGCAAGTATTGTGTGTGTGTTTTTGAGAGAGGAATGCAAGTGTAAGAGTAATGAGAAAATGAAGTCAAAACCCCATCTAAGGGCCATATGGCCGTCGGTTTCAGGAGCCACAAAGGGGAGGGAAGAAGTTCACAAGGTAATGCAAGGTAAAGCCTTCAAAAGTTGGATAAAAGAATGGTTTACATGGGGATTATGGAGTAACTATATTCCAAGTCTCTTAACTAGCTAGCTCTTAACCCTTAATGGACTTGTTGTAGTAAAAAGGCTCCTAGTTAATCCATAAATATAAGTAGGGTGGGCTTATAAGCCCATGTACAAAAATAAAGTCCAAATTCCAAGTAATTAACAATTAAATCCAATTAAAGCCCAAGTAATTAACTAATAACTTTAGTTAATTAAAATGATTAATAAAACTAATCATGAATGTAAATAATATGCGAAAATATTATTCGTGTAAGTTTTGCGTGTCACAAAGACGTTTCGGGCAATTAAAGTCAAGTTCGGGCAATCATGGCAACATGTAAATGTAATAACATGCATTCGTTTTATCACACGTATTAATAATAATAATTATTAATAAATAAACGTTGGAAATTCCAGGGTCGTTACATAAACCATTGTCACACAGGACCAACAGGAGGGCATTATGGGCCTCAACTCACAGCAAGAAAAGTTTACGATGCTGGATTCTATTGGCCTACAATTTTCAAAGACGCACACCTCCTTTGCAAATCCTGTGATGCATGTCAAAGGGCTGGAAAAATAAGTCAACGTGATGAAATGCCACAAAATATCATTCAAATATGTGAAGTATTTGACATTTGGGGTATTGACTTTATGGGTCCATTTCCAAAATCTCATAATAATCTCTACATTCTTGTTGCCATTGATTATGTATCTAAATGGACGGAAGCACAAGCTCTCCCAACTAACGATGCACGAGTTATATTCAACTCAACTTACTAAAGCAGGAGACCCGAGCGAATTTATCATTTCTTGCTTGCTTAATGATGGTGATATATATAATGGACTCGCAGATTTAGGAGCAAGTGCAAATATTATGCCTCTTTCCTTATACAAAAGATTAGGTATGGGTAAATTAAAACCAACCAAAATAGGTGTTCAATCATTTGACCTAACCATTAAACACCCGATTGGAATAGCAAATAATTTACTTGTTAATGTGGAAAGTTTGACCTTTGTTGCAAACTTCATAGTTATTAATATGGAGGAAAACCTTGATATTCCTCTAATTTTAGGTCGCCCATTTTTAGCAACCACCGAGGCGTTCACTGATGTAAGAGAAGGTAGAATGACACTTAGGGGTGGTGATAAATCGATCACCTTTGTGAACTGAAAGTTTAGATCTCCACCAACCAAAACTGTTAAACCAATAAAAACGCATAAGTGTGGGGAAGATGAAGAAACACTTAATGATGATACGATAACAAAGAACCCCGTTGATGATACGAAATTAGATGAACCCGTTTTTAAAAGTTCAACGAAGAAACCTTATAAACAGATTCACGATGCTAAGATTAAGGAAAACTTTAAGTTATGTAACCGATTAGTATCCAATTTATCGCCAAAAGAAAAGGCGATGTTAGTTGAATTTGTGAAAGTTACGGAGGAAATCAACAAATGGATTGAAGCAAAAGTCAGAGATATACAAGTTGTTGATGATCCAATTGAAAATAACGTTAATCACAGTTTCAACACAACATCTAACTAAGTGTGGGGAGGTTCGAATCTTTTTAGGGTAATTTGTATTTATGTTAGAGTTAGATATTCTGTTTTCATGCAGTTCTCGAGAATGGAATCTGAATGGTCTTTCCCTAGCAGACCCTAAAGAACTAGTCTTCTCCCCCCATTCTGAATTTTTATATTTTTTATGTTTTACGAGATGAAGAATTCCTTTGATCTGAACCATGGTCTAATGCTACACGCTTTGATTACTAAACGTAATAATGACACACTTCCGAGTGAACTAGTATCATTCATAAGAGCCAAAATGGACGGAGTAAGAAAAGAACTCAAAAAAGATCATCATAAGATACATTTTGGTAAAGGAAAATCAAAATCCGCTACGAAAAGAAGAGCACGACACCTTGAAAGATGTTATAAATGCGGAAAATGGTCACACGAAGGTAAATGTTCAAATAATCAAACATATTCAAATACCGAATTTGTTACTCTATGCAGAGAAGGACCATTCATATGTTTAGAAGAAACGATATTGAAGATTCGAGGTTATGCTTACGTAGCTATGGAGAACCAAATCACACGACTCTCCTATGAGTCAGCTAAAGCAGGTCTCTGAGAATTCTTTCTCATAGGTAAGTATGTACAGTTTTTATTTTTTTATTGCTTTTAACCTTTTGATAATAAACGCTGAATCGTTCACTATAAAATATTAAATTGGTATTCAATAAAATTAGGTATGCAAAACCGAAATTATTGATATCATACAAAAATTTATTACATCACTGCGAAATTTACCGTTTATTCTTCAGGTATAAATATCTTTAATCAATCAACCCAAAATATTTCAAAAATTCGTCAGGAGTAAAACTAGGTACTATAGCTGAAATTACTTTACCGAAAAGAGGGGCGTATATTTTTGATAATATTTGATTGATTAAAGTGGGATAAAAGACCAAAAAGATTTTTAATTTTTAATTTTACTATGTTTTTAAAATTAATATATAAATATTAAATTATTATTGTAAACTTTTTAAAATCTATATAATTAAGCTTGTAAATATTTGAAAAACTAATATTTTTAATATAAGTTTGTATATATAAAAACAAAAATATAAATTTGTTGTGAATTTTTAATTTTAATAATATGAATTTTTAAATTTATGCATTTTAAATTTAAGTTTGGTGTGAAGTTAAAAACAAAAATTTACTTTATTTCACTAAGTTAAAAATTTGATATTTAAAATTCGTCGTGAGTTGAAAACTAGGTCGTTGAACCGAAATTGCTTTACCTAAGGGAGGGACGAGAACTTTTATTATCATTATTTTTAATCTTATTGATAAAAAGTATGCCAAAAACATTTAAAAACCCGAAAATCTTTGCTTTTAAAACTGCGCTTAAAAATGACAAATTTTAAAATTTTGTTGAGAGACGAACTAGGACAACGATCCGAAACGTCCTCGTTCCTAAAAAGAAACAAATTTTTAAAATTTATTAATTATATGTTTTATTAGTAATGGTTTTTATTTAAAAAAAAAAAATACCAGACCCCCATGCGATCGCATGGGGTTTGGCCTTCAAATCCATGCGATCGCATGGAGGCCAATATCTGGCCAGGATTAAAACTCTCAGCGTGTTCTGCTCTCTGAAATGTCCCGTTCTTATTGATTAAAAACGTTCCATATTAATTGATTTCGTTGCGAGGTTTTGACCTCTATATGAGACGTTTTTCAAAGACTGCATTCATTTTAAAACAAACCATAACCTTTATTTCATCAGTAAAGATTTAAAAAGCTTTACGTAGATTATCAAATAATGATAATTTATAATATTCTGTTTACACACGACCATTACATAATGGTTTACAATACAAATATGTTACAACGAAATAAGTTTCTTGAATGCAGTTTTTACACAATATCATACAAGCATGGACTCCAAATCTCGTCCTTATTTAAGTATGCGACAACGGAAGCTCTTAATAATTACCTGAGAATAAACATGCTTAAAACGTCAACAAAAATGTTGGTGAGTTATAGGTTTAACCTTTATATTATCAAATCATAATAATAGACCACAAGATTTCATATTTCAATATACATCCCATACATAGAGATAAAATTCATTCATATGGTGAACACCTGGTAACCGACATTAACAAGATGCATATATTAGAATATCCCCATCATTCTGGGACACCCTTAGGATATGATATAAATTTCGAAGTACTAAAGCATCCGGTACTTTGGATGGGGTTTGTTAGGCCCAATAGATCTATCTTTAGGATTCGCGTCAATTAGGGTGTCTATTCCCTAATTCTTAGATTACCAGACTTAATAAAAAGGGACATATTCGATTTCGATAATTCAACCATAGAATGTAGTTTCACGTACTTGTATCTATTTTGTAAATCATTTATAAAACTTGCATGTATTCTCATCCCAAAAATATTAGATTTTAAAAGTAGGACAATAACTCACTTTCACAGATTTTTTTACTTCGTCGGGAAGTAAGACTTGGCCACTGGTCGATTCACGAACCTATAACAAATATGTACATATATATCAAAGTATGTTCAAAATATATTTACAACACTTTTAATACATTTTGATGTTTTAAGTTTATTAAGTCAGCAGTCCTCATTAGTAACCTATAACTAGTTGTCCACTGTTAGATGTACAGAAATAAATCGATATATATTATCTTGAATAAATCCACGACCCAGTGTATACATATCTTAGTATTGATCACAACTCAAACTATATATATTTTGGAATCAACCTCAACCCTGTATAGCAAACTCCAACATTCACATATAGAGTGTCTATGGTTGTTCCGAAATATATATAGATGTGTCGACATGATAGGTCGAAATATTGTATACGTGTCTATGGTATCTCAAGATTACATAATATACAATACAAGTTGATTAAGTTATGGTTGTAATAGATTTGTTACCAATTTTCACGTAGCTAAAATGAGAAAATTTTCCAATCTTGTTTTACCCATAACTTCTTCATTTTAAATCCGTTTTGAGTGAATTAAATTGCTATGGTTTCATATTGAACTATAATTTAAGAATCTAAACAGAAAAGTATAGGTTTATAGTCGGGAAATTAAGTTACATGTCAATTACTAAAGATGTAGTCATTTCTGTCGAAAAAATGACATCTTGATGACCATTTTGGAAATCATACTTTCACTTTGAGTTTAACCATGATTTTTGGATATAGTTTCATGTTCATAAGAAAAATCATTTTCCCAGAAGAACAACTTTTAAATCAAAGTTTATCATAGTTTTTAATTAACTAACCCAAAACAGCCCGCGGTGTTACTACGACGGTGTATGTCCGGTTTTACGGTGTTCTTCGTGTTTCCAGATTTTAAATCATTAAATTAGCATATCATATAGATATAGAACATGTGTTTAGTTGATTTTAAAAGTCATGTTAGAAGGATTAACTTTTGTTTGTGAACAAGTTTAGAATTAACTAAACTATGTTCTAGTGATTACAAGTTTAAACCTTCGAATAAGATAGCTTTATATGTATGAATCGAATGATGTTATGAACATCATTACTATCTCAAGTTTTATGGATAAACCTACTGGAAAAGAGACAAATTGATCTAGCTTCAAAGGATCTTGGATGGCTTGAAAGTTCTTGAAGTAGAATCATGACACGAAAACAAGTTCAAGTAAGATTTCCACTCGAAATAAGATTGTTATAGTTATAGAAATTGAATCAAAGTTTGAATATGAGTATTACCTTGTATTAGAAAGATATCTTACTGTAAATAAGAAAGATTTCTTGAGGTTGGATGATCACTCTACAAGATTGGAAGTAAGCTAGCAAACTTGGAAGTATTCTTGATTTTATGAAACTAGAACTTGTAGAATTTATGAAGAACACTTAGAACTTGAAGATAGAACTTGAGAGAGATCAATTAGATGAAGAAAATTGAAGAATGAAAGTGTTTGTAGGTGTTTTTGGTCGTTGGTGTATGGATTAGATATAAAGGATATGTAATTTTGTTTTCATGTAAATAAGTCATGAATGATTACTCATATTTTTGTAATTTTATGAGATATTTCATGCTAGTTGCCAAATGATGGTTCCCACATATGTTAGGTGACTCACATGGGCTACTAAGAGCTGATCATTGGAGTGTATATACCAATAGTACATACATCTTAAAGCTGTGTATTGTACGAGTACGAATACGGGTGCATACGAGTAGAATTGTTGATGAAACTGAACGAGGATGTAATTGTAAGCATTTTTGTTAAGTAGAAGTATTTTGATAATTGTTTTGAAGTCTTTCAAAAGTGTATGAATACATATTAAAACACTACATGTATATACATTTTAATTGAGTCGTTAAGTCATTGTTAGTCGTTACATGTAAGTGTTGTTTTGAAACCTTTAGGTTAACAATCTTGTTAAATGTTGTTAACCCAATGTTTATAATATCAAATGAGATTTTAAATTATTATATTATCATGATATTATGATGTATGAATATCTCTTAATATGATATATATACATTAAATGTCGTTACAACGATAATCGTTACATATATGTCTCGTTTCAAAATCATTAAGTTAGTAGACTTGTTTTTATATATGTAGTTCATTGTTAACATACTTAATGATATGTTTAATTATCATAATATCATGTTAACTATATATATATATATCCATATATATGTCATCATATAGTTTTTACAAGTTTTAACGTTCGTGAATCACCGGTCAACTTGGGTGGTCAATTGTCTATATGAAACCTATTTCAATTAATCAAGTCTTAACAAGTTTGATTGCTTAACATGTTGGAAACACTTAATCATGTAAATAACAATTTCATTTAATATATATATAAATATGGAAAAGTTCGGGTCACTACACTCTCTCCATAAACACACATGCATACACGAACCACACTCTAAAAACACCCCTAATTTCATCAATTTTTCATCAAAATCAACCAAATTTCTCGCTATAATCCGCTCTAATCATGAATTTGATAAGAAGTTTATCAAGAAGGGTAACAATTTCATCCCTAAACCTCTTTAAATTTAATTTTTAGTGTTCTTGAGCTATAATTTTCCTAATCTGATTTTGTTAATTTCTAGTGTAATTAGAGTTAAATTGTTTGTATATTATGCATGTATAACCTAGTTTGATGCTATTTAACATGATTTGAAGCCAAAAACTTCAAAATTTTTAGGAATCTAGGGTTTGTGTTCTTGAGCAATTTGGGGCTTTTTGATATAAACATGTTATGATCGATTTTTGTCATGAATTATTGCTAAATTAAGTAGTGTAACATGTTTAGGTAGCTAAATGATACAAACTTTGATCCTAAACATGATTTTTGAGAATTAAAGTGGACTTTTTAAGTCTAAAATTCATGAACTTGATTAATTTGATATAATTGCCATTTGAGACTTGTTTAATTGCTAGTAATGACTATTTTGACATGTTATTTAAGATAAATGCTTATGAACTTTGTATACATTTTCATGTATGCTTATTTGAAAAAGTGTAGATTTTGATAAAAATATGAAAATGAGCATAAGTTTAATATAGATTAAACATGTCATTGTGATTGTTTTAAGTCGTTATTTTGCTAACACTAATGCATATTTAGATGCACAAATTTTTTATTTAATGTGTTTTGCAGAAATATACTGAAACTAGAGGTGCATCATCATCATCTAGACAACCACAACCGGAACCTGAGCCCGAACAAGAACCAGACCCCGAACAAGAACTACAACAGGAACAACAACATCAACCTGATCAACACGTACCTTATTATGATCCACTACAATTTGTTGATGCCTTTATGGTATCAGAGCATCTGCCTGTAGAATACCCAACGATTCCTGAACACACGTTGCATCCTAATCTAAGATTTGATAGAAGCTGGAGAGATTACCCAACATATCAAAGTAACAAATTCAAACTGATATCGAAAAATGTAGAAGTGCCGAGGGTAATTGATTGGGAGCCTTTGGAAAGGGTCCAACTTGCTAACTCAGTTAGACAACATTTGATCAAAAGGTATGGCAGCTCTTCTTTTCACGATTGGAAACGTTTATTCACCATTCGTAGACCTGTATATAAAGAATGGTGCATTGAGCTTATGAGTACTATAGCATTAAATGCAGATGTAGATAGATTAGATGATAGAAGTTTTCTTAGATTTATACTTGGCCGTAGGATGTACAGGATGTCCATGTTGGACATGGCCAGGGCATTACAGATTTACACTCCTGGTGAATTACTACTACCTGATTGTATGAATTTGATTTATCGTGGTGAAAGGGTAGATAGGAATTTTGACGCGAACGCCATCTGGAGGCGTATGTCAGATTATAATATTTTTACGCTGGGAGGAAAACACTCCTACTTACATATTAACAAAGCCGAGCTTCGTATAATTCATATATTTTTGGCTAACTCGATTACACAGAGAGGTCACAACAAGGAGAAAATGACCTTACATGATTTATTTTACCTAAAGTGTATTCGAGACCCAAGAGGCTTTGTTAATATCCCTTACTGTGTTGGTTTTTATTTGTCTAAGATATTGGAAGGAATACAGGAAGGGGGAATAATAGGAGGATGTATTTTTGTTACTCTCATTGGAGAGTATTTGGGTGTAGATAGGGACCAAGGGGGTCCACTTTTAGAATGTAGGGAACAGGTTGAGCCTTTAGGATTGAGGGTCTATCAGGGTGCTAAGGTATTAAAAAGTAGACGCAATCAGGCAATACCCTATGTTGGTAGTCATCCTCAGGTAGAGAGAGGTTCAGATGAGGAAATGGAGGAAGCAGATGACATTAGGGATGTCATTAGGGAGGCTATGACTGATGTCTACCAGCGTGTAGATGAGGTGGAAATGACAAACGAGGAGAGATTTAGTCAGATGGAGCAGTGGCAAGCCCGAAATGATTACCAGCGTTCCAGGCAACGACAGCATGATAGATGGGACTATCATCAGCATCAGATCATGAGCCGGCTATCACCTCAGGATCACTACGTCCCAACCCGACCCGCTTACTATCCTCCACACCAGCCCGAGATAAGACCACCATATACTCTCTACGACCCTAACCAGGCCTACCAGTATACCTATCACCAACCATGGAACCCGAATGACGACATGAACTGGAACCCCTATCCAGATTGATATAGTTCCTGTTGGTGATTTCTATGATTTTTATCTTTTTATTATTTCTATTTATTTATGTTTAAACACATTATATTTTGATACTTTTATTGTAATGTTTAATATTTTTATTTGTTGTACTAATATTTCATATTTGATTTGAAAGTGGGATTTTAAGTCCCATTTCAAATTACCATGCATATTTATATTTGTATTGTATGTATTTTATTTCATATACACAATAGGGTAAAACAGCGCATTTTCAAAGACTGGTATTAAGTTCAGCAAAAGCTACTAATTTTGACGACAAAACAAAAAACGAATGTGATGTAACAACAAGAAGGAATGAACAAATGGTGTGCACCATTTATCATTCAGCAAACAAACGCCAATATGTTTGGAAACTTTGGTAAAATTTAATCATTTTTCTACGCTAATCACCCTCAATAATTTAAATTATTACTGATTTCTTGCAAATGAGGGCATTGCAAGATCTTAAGTGTGGGAAGGGGTTAAATTCTTTAGGATTTTTAAAATTTTAACTTATACACTTGGTTATCATTAAAAATACTAGTAACGCAGTAGTTGTATTAGAATCTAGTGCTCTCTAATAATAAAGAACAGCCCTAGTCTTATATACTGACTACCCAATTCTAGTAAAATTTTGGAAAGGGTCAATTAAATGAATTTAAAATCATGTTTATATATATTTATGAACTATAAAACTAGGTGTTAATACCGAAATTATTGTTACCTCAGAAAGGAAATAAATTGAGAAACAAACCAAAATGTTAGAATTCATTTAAAATAGAATAGAGGACAATAAAAAGAAAAAGAAAGGAAAATAAAAGCCAAGTGTGGGAAAAATTTTACCAAGTTATTTAAAACATATATCACATATTTTTGTACAAATAACTGAAGATACTTTTGTTTTGGACAATTTAATCAGTTTTACCCGATTTACTGTAATATATTTGAAAGAAAGATGGACCTACACGATGAATCAATTCCATCATTAAAATGAAGTAAAGTCTTCCGAAAAAGACACGCGCTTCTTGATTTAGGTCAGGAAGTTGTCGTCCAGACCAGTTGTAGAGTGTACGAAAAACCTTGAAAAGTTTTCTCAAAAATCAGCTGGAAATCCAGGGACCTCAGCATCAAACAGAGTCGCCAAGTGGTTAGACTTATCCTAACCATGAGAGGATCTGTCTCGTAAAATGGGGAGGGCACCGTGCAAATTAGCTTGACAAGACTAATGAATCAGATCTCCAGAAAGGATAATCTCCTTAAAAGATCAAAAATCATCTTTTAAGACTGATATTACTCAATTCTTGAGATTGACTTTTAAAAGATTGAGAATTCAAACTCATGGAATTCGATGATATCTAAAATCGAGCTTGAACGAGAAAATATTTTGATCAAAATTACAAACCGATTTGTTTTTTGAAAACCCATTTTTAATACGTTCATTACCATTGAACATAAAATCCTAGGAATTCACCTGGAATTCATCAGGTCACCTGAAACAAATCGGGTGTCAACCGTAAGAACGGTGGTTGCATAGCATGGTCGAAGACAGGACCTTGTGCCAGACCGAAAAATTATAGGGTGATCTTTACTATTGCTCCTACAAAGGATAGTAATTGCATCCGACACGTTATAGATCATAATTAAAAGCATGTCAGGGGACATTGCCCTAACTGTTGCTTGTTCAACGCTTTCCTTTACAACCAGATGGTAGTTTACCGAAAGGTAATATACGGAGCAAGTATACTGGACGTGTTGCTTTTCCAATACAAGGTTAGCAAGTGGGTGACATAAAACCGCAAGTTTTGAGCTAAAATTTTCAAATCTGAAACCCACCAAACCCACAAAAACAATTTGCAAACACCGGTGAAGGGTTATTCCGAAAAACTTATCTAGGGTGAAAGCTCGATTTAATTTTCAAAAGATCAAATGTTTTCATAAAGATCCAATTTCCTAAAGGATCTAAATTTTTATAGTCATGTGGGACTGTAAACCACATCGTTACTACCATTGTTCATACCGCCGTATAGAAATCACTGATGTACAAAGTGTGAAGAATAAAGAAGTGATTCTAGTATATATTTATTTCAAGACTATATTGCTTGAGGACAAGCAACGCTCAAGTGTGGGAATATTTGATAATGCTAAAAATGAACATATATTTCATAGCATTATCCCTCAAGAAAGACAAGCTTTTAGTTGCAATTGTTCTATTTACAAGTGATATTCGTTTAAATAATAAAAGGTGAAGACAAAAGACAGATCCGACGAATTGAAGACGCAAACGACCAAAAAGCTCAAAAGTACAAAGTACAATCAAAGAGGTTCAAATTATTGATGAGAAACGTCTCAAAATTACAAGAGTACAAGATGCAAAACGCAAAATACAAGATATTAAATTGTACGCAAGGACGTTCGAAAATCCGAAACTGGGACCAGAGTCAACTCTCAACGCTCGATGCAACGAACTAAAAATTACAAGTCAACTATGCACACGAATATAATATAATATTTAAATAATTCTATAAATTATTTATATATTATATTATTATTAAAAACCGTCGGCAAGAAAGAAAACAAAGTCATGTGAACTCTCCCAGCAGGCCATGCGATCGCATGGCCTGGAAGAACAAAAGCTATGCGATCGCATGGCCCCAGAAGTCAGGCCACATCTATAAATTTCGCCTGTTTTGGCCAGTTTTAATATATCTTTTTCTCTATCTCTCACTCAACGTATATATATATATATATATATATATATATATATATATATATATATATATATATATATATTATAATTTTAATTTTAAATTCTAATAATAAGGGTATGTTAGCGAATGTTGTAAGGGTGTAAGTCAAAATTCTGTCCGTGTAACGCTACGCTATTATTAATCATTGTAAGTTATGTTCAACCTTTTTAAATTAATGTCTCGTAGCTAAGTTATTATTATGCTTATTTAATGCCGAAGTAATCGCGATGTTGGGCTAAATATTAAAGACGGGGTAATTGGGCTTTGTACCATAATTGGGGTTTGGACAAAAGAACGACACTTGTAGAAATTAGACTATGGGCTATTAATGGGCTTTATATTAACTAAATGATACCTCGTTAATTTAATATATAGACTTATAATTTGATGTATTTATATATAACCACATACGCTTGACTGGGTACGGTGGGCGGGATATCTATAAATACCAATAATTGTTCATTTTACCGGACAGGGAACTGGATTAATAGTTAATAGACTTGTTGAAACAGGGGTGGATTACATTCAAGGGTAATTGGTGTAATTGTTAACAAAGTAGTAAAACCTTGGTTTACACGCAGTCGATAACCTGGTGTATTCATTAAACAAAGTATTAAGACCTTGTTACAATTCGAATCCCCAATTAGTTGGAATATTTGACTTCGGGAATAAGAATAATTTGACGAAGACTTCCGCACTTTATGATTATGACTGATGGACTATTATGGACAAATCCGTATGGACATATCGAATAATCCATGACAAAGAACAATTAACCCATGGTAATAAACTAAAATCAACACGTCAAACATCATGATTACGGAAGTTTAAATAAGCATAATTCCTTTATTTCATATTTATTTCCTTTATTTCATATTTAATTGCACTTTTAATTATCGCACTTTTATTTACTGTCATTTTATTTAATTTCACTTTTAATTTATCGTAATTTTTAATTATCGCAATTTTATTTTCGTTATTTACTTTACACTTTAATTTAAGTTATATTTTTTTTTTAATATTTTACATTAGGTTTTAACTGCGACTAAAGTTTTAAAATCGACAAACCGGTCATTAAACGGTAAAAAACCCCCTTTATAATAATAATACTACTTATACATATATATATATAAATATATATATATATATATATATATATATATATATATATATATATATATATATATATATATATATATATATATATATATTATTGAATTTGTTAAAAATATAGCGTTAAACTTGGCGAGTTCCCTGTGGACGAACCAGACTTACTAAAAACTACACTACTGTATGATTAGGTACATTGCCTATAAGTGTTGTAGCAAGGTTTAGGTATATCCACTCTATAAATAAATAAATAAATAAATAACTTGTGTAAAATTGTATCGTATTTAATAGTATTTTCCTTGTAAAATATAAACTATTTTATATGCACCTCTACGCACATCAACAAGGTAGAGTGTATTCTTTGAATCAGCACAGGATGTGTACTCAGCAAATCAAGAATATGAAGTGACACAGCATATGAAGAACCAGTAAGTCTGGATAGCAGCATAAAACACAAGACAACCATGCTCCATTACAAGCATGGTAGTTTCCCTGAGTGGTCTACATCAAACGTACTATTCAACAGAAGTCGAAGATAAAGTTGAACAGAAAAGGACACGCGTCGACGGCTGACAAGTGACCTTACAAGACCACGTGGGAATGCAGAAGTTTAACCTATGTGCAGACATGGGTTATCCTTTGTCAACGCCTAGGGAACATAACATTCTATTTGTTTAAACAAATAGTGGTGCCAAACCGAATTGGGGTGTTTCTGCAAATAGCTACCAAAGAGGAAAGAAGGGAGTACGCTTCCTTACACAATTGTCCCCTCAAGTACAGACATCCTATGTACCAGTGGACAATGGATCAAATACACGGATAATAGGACTACTATAAATTGTTGTATCCACTATTGTAACAACTAGTGGTGTGGGTTTTATTACTTAGAGTCCAAAACGTGTAATAGCTTTTAGTTTACCTCTTAGCTATATTCTAGGTAATCTGTATCAACCAACTATCATTCCGCCAAGGATAGTTGTGATTCTTTGTGATTCAATCAATAAAGAATAACCGTTGAAAATTACCTGTGACTCTATTTAATTTACATACTTGAATACTAATCGTGTTTAACTGTTAAGTTAATTAAGAAAAAATTGTATTCACCCCCCTCTACAATACTCCTGTTGTTATTAAGGGACCAACAACTGGTATCAGAGCTTCAGTCTTGATAATTAATATCATGGATCTGAATTCTCTCATGGCTGCATATTCAAATACAGCTTACCTTGAAAATGGCTCATCCAATAGACCACCCAAATTTGATGAAGATGAGTATGAAACTTGGAAGGCAAGATTCATGCTTCACCTTGAGTCTATTGACCCACTCATGCCTGGCATTGCCACAAATGGCCCCTTTGTTCCTACTGAGATTATTGGTAGTGCACCAGCTACAGCTGACACTTCTGCCGTTCCTGGCAGAGAGGTTATTCTCACTCCTGCTAAATGGGATGCTGAGGATAAACGTCGTGTTGGACTTGACCCTAAAATTGGAACCCTGTTAGCAATAACTTTACCTAACCCACTATTCAAACTGATTAGGGGAAAAGAAAATGCTAAGCTTATGATTGACTATCTAGATGTCACCTATGAGGGTATGGGAGAGGTTAGGCAGAACAGAATGATTGCCTTAAAAAGAGAATATGAAATGTTCTTTGCCTACAAGAATGAAACCCTTAAGCAAACCTTCATTAGGTTTAACTCATTAATAGCAGACCTGATTACTTTAAATGTCACTTATACTGAATTTGAGCAAGTAAACAAATTCATTGATTCACTGCCTGCTAAATGGAAACTTGTTACTGACCCTTTAAGAACCACTCAGACCTTAAAGAACTTTAACATGTCTTCTCTCTACAGTTCCCTTTGGAACCATGAGAAGGCAGAGGCTAAATTTGAACTTAACCTGAAAGAAAACTTTAGGTCTGCAACCACCACTTCAAAATCTTCTAAGATAGATGATACTGCTCTTATTACTGCTGCTAACAAGAAAGCTCAAAAAGCTTTACTGGTTCAAAAGTTGTTAACAGAAGAAGAGTCAGCTGATAGTGATGGAGATAGTGGTACTAGGTCTGAAGAAAGCAGTGATGATGAAAGTGATGTGGAAGGATTTGCTGAAAGTATGACTTTGCTGGCTAGGCAGTTCAAAAGGTTCAATCATAATAGAACCAGCAAGTCATATAAAGGGAGTAAGAAGCCAAGTGCTAGGTATAGTAGCAAGTCAGTCAAGGGTCCTAAATCTGAGTGTTATAATTGTGGGAAGGTTGGACATTTTGATGTTGAATGCATGTCCAGAAAACCTTCAACTTCACATGCTAACTCTTTCTCAAAAGCTGATAAGTACAAAAACAAGTACAAATCTATGAAAGCTCAGATGAAGGAAAGTGCTAAAACTGATAAGAAGGGTAAAAAGCCAGAAAAGGTTCTAGTTACTGAGCATCATGATTGGGATGAAACCAGCTCGTCTTCATCTTCTGATAATGATACTGATGATGATGGTGCTGGTTATGCTATTGGCAACAAGCTGTGTTTAATGACCAAAGAGGTCGAGGAGTCTGATGAGGATGATGGTGGTAGCAAGTTTTTGGCTGATATGAGGGAAGCTGATCAGAAAAGAGATTCACCTCAATGGAAAACTGAAATGATGTATAAGGTTGATAATTTTCGAACTTATACTGATGATGAAAAGGCCGAAATGTTTGACTACCTAAGAGTTGACTTATGTAGAGGCAGCAAGCGTGAAGAGTTGACTTAAAATTATTATTATTGTCATTTATCAAGTATTATTATTATTACAAGTATAGCAACTATAATTAGTATTAATATTGTTATAACTAATATCATTATCATTATCAAGTATTATTATCATTATTATTAGTATTGATTAGAATTATTGTATTTTTAATTAGAATCAATATTATTATTAATAACATGATTAATAAAATTATTAACTTTAATATAGTTTATGTTATTATCATTACTAGTATTATTATTAAGTAGCATTATTCTTAATATTATCAGTAGTATTATAAATATTATTAATACTATTATTATTATTATTAAATTTATCAGTTTAATTATTATTATCATTATTATGATTATGATTATTATCATTATGAAAATAATACAAATTATTATTATTTTCGTAAATATTAGTAATAGTATCTTTTTATAGATAATAGAATTGTTAATATTAATTTAAGTATTATTATTTATATCACGAGTATTATTATTATGTAATTACTAAAATCAGTATCATAACTATCATTAACAATAAAATTAATATTTTACAAGTATTATTATTAATACCATTGTTATTATCATTAATAAAGTTATTATTAACATAAGTATATTATTAATGTTATTATCATTATTTTTACTAATATTAACTTAGTATAATTTGAACTACTGTTTTGATAAACAAATAAAATACATAAATATATATATTAATACATATAACATAATGAAAATTAATATTTTTATCTAACAAATGAATATATAAGAAACATATAAATATATATAATATTAATATAAAAAGGGTATAACTAATAAATTTGTATATATATATTTATTCGATCACAAGTATATGTTTTAATACATATATGAATGATATAGGTTCGTGAATCCAAGGCCAATCTTGCACTTGTTCAATGATGTTATATGTATTTCTACTACGAAATACAGTATGGTGAGTTTCATTTGCCTTTTTTACCCTTTATATTTTTGGGCTGAGAATACATGCGCAACTTTTATAAATGTTTTACGAAATAGACACAAATGATCGAAACTACATTATATGGTTGAATGGATTAAAGCCGAATATGCCCCTTTTAGCCTAGTAATCTAAGAATTAGGGAATATCACTAATTTTGAGAATTAGTGCACCCCTAATTGACGCGAATCCTAAAGATAGATCTATTGGGCCTAACAAACTCCATCCGAACTGCCAAATGCTTTAGTACTTCGAAATTTATCATGTCCGATGGGTGTCCTGGAATGATGGGGATATTCTATATGCATCTTGTAAATGTCGATTATCAGGTGTTTAATCCATATGAATGATTTTTGTCTCTATGCATGAGACGTATATTTATGAGAACTGGAAATGACAATCTTGTGGTCTATTAAAATGATGAAAATGATCGATTATGATAAACTAATGAACTCACCAACCTTTTGGTTGACACTTCAAAGCATGTTTATTCTCAGGTATGAAAGAAATCTTCCGCTGTGCATTTGCTCATTTTAGAGATATTACTTGGAGTCATTCATGACATATTTTAAAAGACGTTGCATTCGAGTCGTTGAGTTCATCAAGATTAATATTAAGTCATTCATAGTTTGGATATATTATGAAAGGATATGCATATCTGTCAACTTCCGATGTAATGGAAGTTTGTCTTTTAAAAACGAATGCAATGTTTGTAAAATGTATCATATAGAGGTCAAGTGCCTCGCAATGTAACCATATGTCATTGTATTCGTCCTTATGGATTGGGACGGGTCGTCACATGTGGTATCAGAGTGGTGGTCTTAGCGAACCAGGTCTGCATTAGTGTGTCTAATAGGTAGTGTTAGGATGCATTAGTGAGTCTGGACTTCGACCTAGTATTTGTTAGGTTACATTAATGAGTCTGTACTTAAACCTGGTCTGCATGTCAAAAGTTTTGCTTATCATTTTTGTCAGAAATTACATGCTTATCATTCTTAGTCTAGACACATCTTATTGCATTGATTGCATGAATAGTGTATAGAAAAAATTCATATCTTAGCGTATCTGCTAATTCATATTTTAGCGTATCTGTTACTGTAATCTTTGCCTGACATATTCTGAAAGTTCCTCCATAATCTACGGAATCTTTTGGACTATATATAAGTATTCTATGTAATTAGAATATCATCCGAATCCAAAATCCATTTCATATTGAAAATCCTTTAGCTGATCGTGAAAGATGGATCCTCTACCAAATTCGAATTCATATAATTCCAAAAGCGATTCTGAAGACTCTGAAGGTAGTGTAACCGAAGTGCCCCAACTAGTTGACTACACTTCTTTCTGGAGGAGATGGAGGTGGGTTCGAGACATACTCACCCGCTGGAGAAATGAAGAGGGAGAACCCTACCGCGAACCAAATTTACCTCCCGACATCGAAGAACTTGACGCGCTCACCGGTCAACCAATTCGCAATACCGTTTTCACACTCTTTGCCGAATATTCCGCTTAGAAGAACGCATTCATAGAATAATGTTGATGATTCAGCCTCTACTTCCAACTACTAATCAAGTAGGATTAGTGGAGGAAGTTAGAGAGCTTCGTGCTAGGCTTGAAGAAAGAATGGAGTTTCTGGAAAGTACAGTACACAATTTGGAAGGTAGACTTACATCTACAGCAACAACACCAGTACCGCCAGCAACATCCACATCGCAAGCCTCAATACCACAAGCACCAGCAGCATCACCGGCATCAACGGTACCGCAATCATCAACACCAACAGTACCATAACCACCACTAACAACAACATCCGCATCACAAGCCTCAATTTCACAATCTGTCCCACGAACATCAACATCATACGCACTATAGATACCAAGGAGTACCAACAGAAATGAACGATGAAGTATTGATCCATAACTTCATTAATATTCTGCGAAGAATATGTGGATCCTAATAATTAACGATGAAGTATTGATCCATAACTTCATTAATATTCTGCGAAGAATATGTGGTTCCTAATAGTTTTAGAGATTACTTATTCTAACTCAAACTGAAAATCAAATGAGTCTAATATTATATCGACTCATTAAACCCATAATTACATCTGAAGAAAATATATATGTATGTATATTTTCATAAAGATTGTAATTAAAATTCTTTTGTACGAACTGTTAATGGTGAAAATATTTTAACGGGTAGGTAATACCTGAGGAATATTTAAGATTTTACATTAATAAGTTACACTGTACATTATTCCAATCTGATTCAACAATAATTTACTATTCCACTTACATCCACCGATATACGAATCCGTTCACCACAGAATAACCATTTTCATTCAATTTCATATTTGGATTTTGACTTATCAGGATCCAACAAGTGGTATAATGAAGAAAACATTTGACAAAATAAAATTTGTTAGAAACATACAAATTAACTATGAGAAATTTTGTTAAGAATCCACACTAACAAAATCCTAGCTAACTGTTCCTAGCTAACTGTTAATTCCTGATTACATTTTATTTATCGCAATTTATATGCTTGCAATTTTATTTATCGTCATTTAATTTCTGTTATTTATTTTATGCATTTTAAATATCGGGACACGTATACAAAGTTTTGACATATCATATCGACGCATATATATATATATATATATATATATATATATATATATATATATATATATATATATATATATATATATATATATATATATATATATATATATATATATTATTTGGAATAATCATAGACACTCTATATGCTGTAATGCTCGATTTCGCTATACATGGTTGAGGTTTATTCTACAATAATATATATACTTTGAGTTTTGATCGAGTCTGAGACATGTAAACGGGTCACGATACGTATTAATTAATTCGAATATTATATATTAAACTATATATGAATTATTGGACTGTTAACTATGGACTATCGACTGTGGACTAATAATATTGGACAATTAAAATGAATTAAAATATTGATTATAACATATGAAACTAAACATTTCTTCAAGTTTTCCACTTGATTTCATCTTAAACCTCATTTGTATCTTAATGATTATAATCTATGTTCAAACCCTTCGAAAATTCCTAAAGGCACTTCAAATAATGAATCATCGAGATGATGATCTAACCACATGTTACCCACAGTCATGCACCAGAAAAACTCTCGAAACAAAAATCATAGTTTAATGCGTACCCACTTCAGATCCTTTGGCATTTATTAGCAAAAACAACTTTACGATTCCTTTTCAAAGTAGCCAGTTTTGTCACAACTCCAACAAGTCAACTTCGACTTACAGTCGGACTAGTCTTATTATAACCTCGATAGATATGTTGCCCTTTCGCCATCGTTACTGGGGAACCTTTCATACTCCACCACATTAGCAGTAAAGTTACCACAACTTCATTACTCAATGGTTTAAGTCTCTCCGAAAAACCATTATATTTGTTCGTTAAAACCCGACCGCATCTTGTAACAAAAACTGACGTACCAATTAGCGGGAATTAGCAATCAGTATTTTGAATTTCATAGCGTTTCTATGCCAACAGTTATATATATACATATAACATCTATCTCCTAGACTTACATACGTCGAATGTGAAGTTTCTGAAAAATACCCCAAACTGCGAACTAGTTCTCCGAATTTTGGAAAAATGCTGATGAAGCAGCAAAAACTGTAAACGAACTTAATAGTCAAAAGTTTGAAGATAAAGAATAGTATGGTGGTAAAGCTGAGAATCCACACTAGGTTTGAAACTGAAAAACGGATTGAGCAAACCATGAAGGAAGCTGTGGATAAATCACAAGGACGAAATCTACCTTCAAAGAATCCAAATGATTCAATGTCTGCTGAAATCCTTAGCAAATACCTTGCTCCTTTGAAATGTCCCGTTCTTATTAATTAAAAACGTTCCATATTAATTGATTTCGTTGCGAGGTTTTGACCTCTATATGAGACGTTTTTCAAAGACTGCATTCATTTTAAAACAAACCATAACCTTTATTTCATCAATAAAGGTTTAAAAAGCTTTACGTAGATTATCAAATAATGATAATCTATAATATCCTGTTTACACACGACCATTACATAATGGTTTACAATACAAATATGTTACAACGAAATAAGTTTCTTGAATGCAGTTTTTACACAATATCATACAAGCATGGACTCCAAATCTCGTCCTTATTTAATTATGCGACAGCGAAAGCTCTTAATAATTACCTGAGAATAAACATGCTTAAAACATCAACAAAAATGTTGGTGAGTTATATGTTTAACCTATATATTATCAAATCATAATAATAGACCACAAGATTTCATATTTCAATACACATCCCATACATAGAGATAAAAATTATTCATATGGTGAACACCTGGTAATCGACATTAACAAGATGCATATATAAGAATATCCCCATCATTCTGGGACACCCTTCGGATATGATATAAATTTCGAAGTACTAAAGCATCCGGTACTTTGGATGGGGTTTGTTAGGCCTAATAGATCTATCTTTAGGATTCGCGTCAATTAGGGTGTCTGTTCCCTAATTCTTAGATTACCAGACTTAATAAAAAGGGGCATATTCGATTTCGATAATTCAACCATAGAATGTAGTTTCACGTACTTGTGTCTATTTTGAAAATCATTTATAAAACCTGCATGTATTCTCATCCCAAAAATATTAGATTTTAAAAGTGGGACTATAACTCACTTTCACAGATTTTTTACTTCGTCGGGAAGTAAGACTTGGCCACTGATCGATTCACGAACCTATAACAAATATGTACATATATATCAAAGTATGTTCAAAATATATTTACAACACTTTAATACATTTTGATGTTTTAAGTTTATTAAGTCAGCTGTCCTCGTTAGTAACCTACAACTAGTTGTCCACAGTTAGATGTACAAAAATAAATCGATATATATTATCTTGAATCAATCCACGACCCAGTGTATACATATCTCAGTATTGATCATAACTCAAACTATATATATTTTGGAATCAACCTCAACCCTGTATAACTAACTCCAACATTCACATATAGAGTGTCTATGGTTGTTCTGAAATATATATAGATGTGTCGACATGATAGGTCGAAACATTGTATACGTGTCTATGGTATCTCAAGATTACATAATATTCAATACAAGTTGATTAAGTTATGGTTGGAATAGATTTGTTACCAATTTTCACGTAGCTAAAATGAGAAAAATTATCCAATCTTGTTTTACCCATAACTTCTTCATTTTAAATCCGTTTTAAGTGAATCAAATTGCTATGGTTTCATATTGAAATCTAATTTAAGAATATAAACAGAAAAGTATAGGTTTATAGTCAGAAAATTAAGTTACATGTCAATTACTAAAGAGGTAGTCATTTCCGTCGAAAAAATGACATCTTGATGACCATTTTGGAAAACATACTTTCACTTTGAGTTTAACCATGATTTTTGGATATAGTTTCATGTTCGTAAGAAAAATAATTTTCCCAGAAGAACAACTTTTAAATCAAAGTTTATAATAGTTTTTAATTAACTAACCCAAAACAGCCCGCGGTGTTACTACGACGGTGTATGTCCGGTTCTACGGTGTTCTTCGTGTTTCCAGATTTAAAATCATTAAGTTAGCATATCATATAGATATAGAACATGTGTTTAGTTGATTTTAAAAGTCATGTTAGAAGGATTAACTTTTGTTTGTGAACAAGTTTAGAATTAACTAAACTATGTTCTAGTGATTACAAGTTTAAACCTTCGAATAAGATAGCTTTATATGTATGAATCGAATGATGTTATGAACATCATTACTACCTCAAGTTTTGTGGATAAACCTACTGGAAAAGTGATAAATGGATCTAGCTTCAAAGGATCTTGGATGGCTTGAAAGTTCTTGAAGTAGAATCATGACACGAAAACAAGTTCAAGTAAAATTTCCACTCGAAATAAGATTGTTATAGTTATAGAAATTGAATCAAAGTTTGAATATGAGTATTACCTTGTATTAGAAAGATATCTTACTGTAAATAAGAAAGATTTCTTGAGGTTGGATGATCACTCTACAAGATTGGAAGTAAGCTAGCAAACTTGGAAGTATTCTTGATTTTATGAAACTAGAACTTGTAGAATTTATGAAGAACACTTAGAACTTGAAGATATAACTTGAGAGAGATCAATTAGATGAAGAAAATTGAAGAATAAAAGTGTTTTTAGGTGTTTTTGGTCGTTGGTGTATGGATTATATATAAAGGATATGTAATTTTGTTTTCATGTAAATAAGTCATGAATGATTACTCATATTTTTGTAATTTTATGAGATATTTCATGCTAGTTGCCAAATGATGGTTCCCACATGTGTTAGGTGACTCACATGGGCTACTAAGAGCTGATCATTGGAGTGTATATACCAATAGTACATACATCTAAAAGCTGTGTATTGTACGAGTACGAATACGGGTGCATACGAGTAGAATTGTTGATGAAACTGAACGAGGATGTAATTGTAAGCATTTTTGTTAAGTAGAAGTATTTTGATAAGTGTCTTGAAGTCTTTCAAAAGTGTATGAATACATATTAAAACACTACATGTATATACATTTTAACTGAGTCGTTAAGTCATCGTTAGTCGTTACATGTAAGTGTTGTTTTGAAACCTTTAGGTTAACGATCTTGTTAAATGTTGTTAACCCAATGTTTATAATATCAAATGAGATTTTAAATTATTATATTATCATGATATTATGATGTATGAATATCTCTTAATATGATATATATATATATATATATTAAATGTCGTTACAACGATAATCGTTGCATATATGTCTCGTTTCAAAATCATTAAGTTAATAGTCTTGTTTTTACATATGTAGTTCATTGTTAATATACTTAATGATATGTTTACTTATCATAATATCATGTTAACTATATATATATCCATATATATGTCATCATAAAGTTTTTACAAGTTTTAACGTTCGTGAATCACCGGTCAACTTGGGTGGTCAATTGTCTATATGAAACCTATTTCAATTAATCAAGTCTTAACAAGTTTAATTGCTTAACATGTTGGAAACACTTAATCATGTAAATAACAATTTCATTTAATATATATATAAACATGGAAAAGTTCGGGTCACTACATCCTTACTCTAAAACCTTTGCGGACAATATTCTTCATCATCATCTTATCTTAAATATTCTAAGATATCATCATATCTCACATTATAAATATCCTCCATATTTCTGAGGATATTTTCATAACCATTCTTATCTGAAATCATTACCTCTTCGCGCTATCTGTGTTACATCATAAAAGAAACTACTTTAGTTTCTAAATTCTGAAACCTTCGAGTTTAAAATATGAATGTTTTGAAGTAGTGTTGGGAACTGAAGCATGAGTTAGTATAATATAATGACACTTGATCAACGTGATTATATTACAGTAAGTCATGCTGAGTTTCTAATGGAATATGATGATTCACAGATCATAACGTCATCATGTGCCATGTTACACGACTCTTACATTCTATCTAACCTCTAAACATATCAAGAACAAATTATCTTGATAGTTCTACCTTTTCCCTTGAATTCAGGAAATCAACCGTGGCTACATCACTGATTAAGACGAACATGCAATTATTCATTTCACTCTTTTGTGATAGCTTCATTCGTACTCTCCGAATAATCGAATTATTTTATCCTTATTACTCAATGGTAATAAAACTCTATTTACCAGCTCATATGTGTCAGGAAAACATTCTTATTGTTAGCTATGACGACCTAGATCAAATTTCGGGACGAAATTTCCTTAACGGGTAGGTACTGTGATGACCCGGAAATTTCCGACCAAATTTAAACTTTAATCTTTATATGTTTTCGACACGATAAGCAAAGTATGTAATGTGAATCTCAAAAATTTTGAAACTATGTTCATACATTCATTTAATCTCAACCAAACTCCGACGATTCACGAACCATCATATGAACGGATATGATTATATATGTATATGTGTATATATTATAACTTGAAAACGTTAACAAAGTATTAGATGTATAATACTTTACATGAACGTATTTGTTTCAAAATATACTTAATATAATTATCGGCGGAATTAAAAAGATAATATCAAATGATTGAATTATCAGATATAATGTGATTATGATTATGAGTCTCTGCTATGAGGTCCACTATGATTTAAGAAATCTGTTCTTTTTTAAACAATATTTGGAAAATGATAAAGTGATTTACAAGTAAGAACAAAATTGTCAATTAACGAAAACTAGATAAGGGTTAGTGGAGATTTCTGTTAAATTTCCAATTCATGCTTTACAATATATTTTTTTTCTTTGCGACTTTGATAAGATAACTATTTTAACTTTCATTTTATTTAATGTGAAAGTAAGAACGAGGAGTGTATATAACTTAGATGTTGAATATTGACAAGTTAAGTAAATTGACGTTTTACATTAAAATGATTTCAAACCTTTAACTATCTACTGGACTTTACCCTTTGATTCACGAACAATTATTTGTAAATATGTATATATAAATAATTATATATAAATTCTAAACATATTAATAAACTATTATATGTATTTGACGTTATAGATAAATATGTAAAATATTATATGTTGTAATGAAAGCTATTACGATATTTTATAGTTATATATGTATATATAACTCCTATACGTAGTTATTTAAATGAATATTGTAATATAAGTAATTTATAAATATTTTATATGGAAATCTATAATATCTCATATTTATGTGATAATAGTAATTTATTATATCAATACTAAAAATATTATTATTATTATTTATATATTAACTGAATTATTATTATGATATTTAATAATAACAAGTATTAGGAATAATATTATCATGATATCTTTATTAGTGTTATTATTAACAGCATTATTTTAATTATTAATATAAATATAAATATAAATATAAATATAAATATATAGAAAGCAGAATCCTAGGCTATCTCTATTTGTTTTGTTATCTTTTTCCTCCAGCTTCCCCTTTTCATTTTTCTTTTCCTCTGATCGTGATACCCTGTCGAACCAACCACCTCACAAAACAAATTTTGATTAAATCTGGTACTGCACTAATCCTTCAATTACACTTATAAAGTGTCTGCTGATATTCATTAAATCAAACAGAAGTTTAAGAAAAACAAACCCGCTACCCTTGTTCACGACAGGTTTCAATCCAAGGCTTGAATTAGAATCAATCATCACAATCTATAATCTCTGGAGTGTTAGGAATTACCTGTTTAAACTAACTGTAAGTTTTCAGTCGCCAAATCCTATTATCGAATTAGAATTTCGAAGTCAAAAGTCTCGAAACAAAAAGTCAAACGTTTGAATAAAAATCAAATTTGAGTTTTTGTTGTGGTTTCTGAATCAATTGATAATTGTCGAGTATTAGGAACATGATTTTGAGTATCTTTCATGAAGAAATTGATTCATAAAAGTCCTTTAAATATCAAATTCGATTTTTGAGTTTGTATGAAGAACGAACACTGTTGCAGTTGATTATTTTTATTTTTTTTATTTATTTTTTTTCTATCAACCAAGATCACTCACATTTCGGTCGTTTTCATTTCAATACACAATTTAATTCCAACTCTAACTCGCCAATTTGATAGAGAAGGTCTATGGTCGATTGATTAAGTGAAGAAGAAGAAAGAAACAATATATGTTGATGCTATTTAATTTTATTTTTTTTATTTTTCACTGATAGTTTCAATCACTCAAACGAATTGTGTATGTTTTGGTTTATCAGTCTTAAAACAAAACAACAAAAATGTAACGTGTTAATAATTGTGGGGGAGATAGAACATTAAGTCTGGTTATCAATAAATAAAGCGGGTTCATTACAGATAAACAAACATAACTGAATGGTTAAGGAGGGTTATGGGTTATCGAGAGGTCTCAGGTTCGATTCCTGCTAGTGACAAGTATTTTTTTAAATCACTTTATGAGGTAGCTCTTTTTTTTCCCTAAAAATTATTATTATTATTATTATTATTATTATTATTATTATTATTATAATTGTTAAAATTATTATTATTTTCATTTATCAAGTATTATTATTATTACAAGTATAGCAACTATAATTAGTATTAATATTGTTATAACTAATATCATTATCATTATCAAGTATTATTATCATTATTATTAGTATTGATTAGTATTATTGTATTTTTAATTAGAATCAATATTATTATTAATAACATGATTAATAAAATTATTAACTTTAATATAGTTTATGTTATTATCATTACTAGTATTATTATTAAGTAGCATTATTCTTAATATTATCAGTAGTATTATTATAAATATTATTAATACTATTATTATTATTATTAAATTTATCATTTTAACTATTATTATCATTATTATGATTATGATTATTATCATTAAGAAAATAATACAAATTATTATTATTTTCGTAAATATTAGCAATGGTAACTTTTTATAGATAATAGAATTGTTAATATTAATTTAAGTATTATTATTTATATCACAAGTATTATTATTATGTAATTACTAAAATCAGTATCATAACTATCATTAACAATAAAATTAATATTTTACAAGTATTATTATCAATACCATTGTTATTATCATTAATAAAGTTATTATTAACATAAGTATATTATTAATGTTATTATCATTATTTTTACTAATATTAACTTAGTACAATTTGAACTACTGTTTTGATAAACAAATGGAATACATAAATATATATATTAATACATATAACATAATGAAAATTAATATTTTTATCTAACAAATGAATATATAAGAAACATATAAATATATATAATATTAATATAAAAAGGGTATAACTAATAAATTTTATTTATATTTATTCGATCACAAGTATATGTTTTAATACATATATGAATGATATAGGTTCGTGAATTCGAGGCTAATATTGCACTTTTTCAATGATGTTATATGTATTTTTACTACGAAATACAGTATGGTGAGTTTCATTTGCCTTTTTTACCCTTTATATTTTTGGGCTGAGAATACATGCGCAACGTTTATAAATGTTTTACGCAATTTAAATCTTTGCAGCTCCCCCAACGTTCGAATAGCGATTTTGTTTTGGCTCTTGGTGGCTTGTCGCACCAATGGAGAAACAAAGATGTTACCCATGTTGTAGAATTGAATGGTGTTGGTAGGAATCTTTTTTTCTTATGTTTTTATTTTATCTGAGTGATCGAAACTACATTATATGGTTGAATGGATCGAAGATAAATATGCCCCTTTTAGCCTGGTAATCTAAGAATTAGGACACATCTCTAATTTTGAGAATTTGTGCACCCCTAATTGACGCGAATCCTAAAGATAGATCTATTGGGCCTAACGAACCCCATCCGAACTGCCGGATGCTTTAGTACTTCAAAATTTATCATGTCCAATGGGTGTCCCAGAATGATGGGGATATTCTATATGCATCTTGTAAATGTCGATTATCAGGTGTTCTGAAATGTCCCGTTCTTATTGATTAAAAACGTTCCATATTAATTGATTTCGTTGCGAGGTTTTGACCTCTATATGAGACGTTTTTCAAAGACTGCATTCATTTTTAAAACAAACCATAACCTTTATTTCATCAATAAGGGTTTTAAAAGCCTTATGTAGATTATCCAATAATGATAATCTAAAATATTCTGTTTACACACGACCATTACATAATGGTTTACAATACGAATATGTTACATTGAAATAAGTTTCTTGAATGCAGTTTTTACACAATATCATACAAGCATGGACTCCAAATCTTGTCCTTGTTTAAGTATGCGACAGTGGAAGCTCTTAATAATCACCTGAGAATAAACATGCTTTAAACGTCAACAAAAATGTTGGTGAGTTATAGGTTTAATTTCTACATTTATCAAATCATAATAATAAACCACAAGATTTCATTTTTCATACAACCATCTCATAGCAGGCTTTTCGCATCTTACATAGAGATAAAAATCTTTCATATGGTGAACACCTGGTAACCGAACTAACAAGGATGCATATGGAATACCCCTATCATTCCGGGAATCTACATCGGACATGATAAAAATCGAAGTACTAAAGCATCCGTAACTCGGATGGGGTTTGTTGATTCCGTAGATCTATCTTTAGGATTCGCGTCAATTAGGGTGTCTGTTCCCTAATTCTTAGGCTACCAAGCTAAAAGGGGCATATTCAAATTCGATCATTCAACCATAGAACGTAGTTTCGATTACTTGTGTTTATTTCGTAAAGCATTTATAAAACTGCATGTATTCTCATCCCAAAAATATTAGATTTTTAAAAGTGGGACTATAACTCACTTTCACCGATTATCACTTCGTCGAGAATTAGACTTGGCCACGGGTTGATTCACGAATCTATAACAATACATATATATCAAAATATGATCAAAATATATTCACAATATTTTATTTATTACGTGTTGATGATTTTAGTTGTCCAGTTAGCAGTCCAACGTTAGAAGTCCACACTTAGTCGTACATGAATAATTTAATATATTTATTGAATCAATCCATGACCCAGTGTATACATATCTCAATATTTATCACAACTCAAACTATATATATATATATATATTTTGGAATCAACCTCAACCCTGTATAGCTAACTCCAACATTTGCATATAGAGTGCCTATGGTTGTTTCGCAATATATATATATAGATGGGTCGACATGATAGGTTGAAACATTGTATACGTGTCTATGGTATCTCAAGATTACATAACATACAATATAAGTTGATTAAGTTATGGTTGGAATAGATTTGTTATGAAGTTTCACGTAGCTAAAATATGCAATTTTTATCAATCTTGTTTACCCATAACTTCTTCGTTTTAAATCCATTTTGAGTGATTTAAGCGGATATGGTTTCATATTGAACTTAAATTTATGAAACTAAACAGAAAAAGTATAAGTTTATAGTCAGAAATACAAGTTACAAGTCATTTTTGAAAGAGGTAGTCATTTCCGTCGAAAGAACGACATCTTGATGACCATTTTTAAAAACATACTTTCACTTTGAGTTTAACCATGATTTTTGGATATAGTTCCATGTTCATAAGAAAAATCATTTTCCCAGAAGTATAGCTTTTAAATCAAAGTTTTTCATAGCTTTTAATTAACCAAACCAAAACAGCCCCAGTTTTTACTACGACGGCGTATGTCCGGTTTTACGGTGTTTATCATGTTTCCAGGTTTTAAATCATTAAGTTAGCATATATTTAGATATAGAACATGTGTTTAGTTGATTTTAAAAGTGTAGTTAGAAGGATTAACTTTATTTGCGAATAAGTTTAGAATTAACTAAACTATGTTCTAGTGATTACAAGTTTACAACTTCGAATAAGATAGCTTTATATGTATGAATCGAATGATGTTATGAACATCATTACTACCTCAATTTTTCTGGATAAACCTACTGGAAAATAGAAAAATGGATCTAGCTTCAAAGGATCCTTAGATGGCTTGAAAGTTCTTAAAGCAGAATCATGACACGAAAACAAGTTCAAGTAAGATCATCACTTGAAATAAGATTGTTATAGTTATAGAAATTGAACCAAAGTTTGAATATGAGTATTACCATGAATTAGGAAGATAACCTACTATAATAAACAAAGGTTTCTTGATCTTGGATGATTACTTGGAATGGATTTGCAAGATTGGAAGTAAGCTAGCAAACTTGAAAGTGTTCTTGATATGTTCTTGAGTTGTTGTTTTGTATGTTGGTTTAAGTATGGATTTATGAGCTAGATTGAGCTAGATTTTGATGAAGATGATGAAGAACACTTAGAACAATATGAGAGAACAAGAGAAAGATCAATTTGATGCATGAAAGTTGAAAAATGAAAGTGATAATGATGAGAGCAAAAACGTGATACACTAAGTCCATATAAGGTCACATTACTTCGTAATTTTGTGTAATAATTCTAGCTAGTTGCCAAATGATGGTTCCCACAAGGTTAGGTAGCTCACATGGGATGCTAAGGAGTAGATTTTTATGTGTATATACTAATAGTAAATACATCTAGAAGCTGTGTATTGTATGAGTACATGTACGGGTACATACGTGTAGAATTGTTGATGAAAATGAATGAGAATGTAATTGTAAGTATTTTTGTTAACTGGAAGTACTTTGATATGTGTCTTGAAGTCTTTCAAAAGTGTTCAAATATATTTAAATACATTACATGTATATACATTTTAATGAAGTCGTTTAGCCATCGATAGTCGTTACATGTAAGTGTTGTTTTGAAACCTTTAAGTTATCGATCTCATTTAATGTTGTTAATCCATTGTTTATTATATCTAATGAGATGTTAAATTATTATATTATCATGCTAACATGATGTATGAATATATCTTAATATGATATATATACATTAAAATGTCGTTACAACGATAAACGTTACGTATATGTCTCGTTTCGAATTCCTTAAGTCAGTAGTCATGTTTTTACTTATGTAGTTCATTGTTAACACACTTAATGATATATTTAATTATAATTTTATCATGTTAAATATAATGTAACAATACCTTAATATGATTCATATATATTTAGTAAGGCGTTGTTATAACGATAATCGTTATATATATATATATATATATATATATATATATATATATATATATATATATATATATATATATATATATATATATATATATATATATCATTTCGAGTTTCTTACGTCAATAGTCTCATTTTTATGAATATAACTCATTGTTACTATATTTAATGAGATACTTGATATCATTATATCATGTTAAACATATATATTTATCCGTATATGTATATCATCATGTTATATGAAAATTACAATGTTCGTGAATCATCGGTCAAACTGGGTGGTCAAACATTCACATAATTTCCGTTTCAATTAACCAAGTCTTAACAAGTTTTAATTGCTTAACATGTTGGAAACATTTAATTATGCAAATATAGTTTTCATTTAATATATAATCATGGAACAGTTCGAAAAAGTTCAGGTCACTACAGTACCTACCCGTTAAATAAATTTCGTCCCGAAATTTTAAGCGATTGAAGGTGTTGTCTCATCTTCTAGAAATAAATGCGGGTATTTCAGCTTCATTTGATCTTCGTGCTCCTAGGTGAACTCGGGTCCTCTACGAGCATTCCATCGAACCTTAACGATTGGTATTTTATTTTGCTTAAGTCTTTTAACCTCACGATCCATTATTTCGACGGGTTCTTCAATGAATTGTAGTTTTTCATTGATTTGGATTTCGTCTAACGGAATAGTGAGATCTTCTTTAGCAAAAAATTTCTTCAGATTTGAGACATGAAAAGTATTATGTACCCCGACGAGTTGTTGAGGTAACTCAAGTCGGTAAGCTACTGGTCCGACAAGATCAATAATTTTGAATGGCCCAATGTACCTTGGATTTAGTTTCCCCCATTTACCAAATCGAACAACGCCTTTCCAAGGTGCAACTTTAAGCATGACCATCTCTCCAATTTCAAATTCTATATCTTTTCTTTTAAGGTCCGCGTAACTCTTTTGTCGACTTTCGGCGGTTTTCAATCGTTGTTGAATTTGGATAATTTTCTCGGTAGTTTCTTGAATAATTTCTGGACCCGTAATTTGTCTATCCCCCACTTTATTCCAACAAATCGGAGACCTGCACTTTCTACCATAAAGTGCTTCAAACGGCGCCATCTCAATACTCGAATGGTAACTGTTGTTGTAGGAAAACTCTGCTAATGGTAGATATCGATCCCAACTGTTACCAAAATCACTAACACATGCTCGTAGCATGTCTTCAAGTGTTTGTATCGTTCTTTCGCTCTGCCCATCAGTTTGTGGATGATAGGCAGTACTCATGTCTAGACGAGTCCCTAATGGTTGTTGCAACGTTTGCCAGAACCTTGAAACAAATCTGCCATCCGTATCAGAGATAATAGAGACGGGTATTCCATGTCTGGAGACAACTTCTTTCAAGTACAATCGCGCCAACTTCTCCATTTTGTCATCTACTCTCATTGGTAGAAAATGCGCTGACTTGGTGAGACGATCGACTATTACCCAAATAGTATCATAACCACTCGCAGCCCTTGGCAATTTAGTAATGAAATCCATGGTAATGTTTTCCCATTTCCATTCCGGAATTTCTGGTTGTTGAAGTAGACCTGATGGTTTCTGATGTTCAGCTTTGACCTTAGAACACGTCAAGCATTCTCCTACGTATCTTGCAATATCGGCTTTCATACCCGGCCACCAGAAATGTTTCTTGAGGTCCTTGTACATCTTTCCCGCTCCGGGATGTATTGAATATCTGGTTTTATGTGCCTCCTTAAGTACCATTTCTCTCACATCTCTAAACTTTGGTACCCAAATTCTTTCAGCCCTATACCGAGTTCCATCTTCTTGAATATTAAGATGTTTCTCCGATCCTTTGGGTATTTCGTTTTTCAAATTCCCTTCCTTTACAACTCCCTGTTGCGCCTCTTTTATTTGAGTAGTAAGGTTAGTACGAATAATTATATTCATAGCTTTTACCCGTATAGGTTCTCTGTCCTTTCTACTCAGAGCGTCGGCTACCACATTCGCCTTCCCCGGGTGATATCGAAGCTCAAAATCGTAATCATTCAACAGCTCAATCCACCTACGTTGTCTCATGTTTAGTTGTTTCTGATTAAATATATGTTGGAGACTTTTGTGATAGGTATATATAATACTTTTGACCCCATATAAGTAGTGCCTCCAAGTCTTTAATGCAAAAACAACCGCGCCCAATTCCAAATCGTGAGTCGTATAATTTTGCTCGTGAATCTTTAATTGTCTAGACACATAAGCAATTACCTTCGTTCGTTACATTAATACACAGCTAAGACCTTGCTTTGAGGCGTCACAATATATCAGAAAATCATCATTCCCTTCCGGCAATGACAATATAGGTGTCGTAGTTAACTTTTTCTTCAATAATTGAAACGCTTTCTCTTGTTCATCATTCCATTCAAATTTCTTCCCTTTATGCGTTAATGCAGTCAAGGGTTTTGCTATTTTGGAAAAGTCTTGGATGAATCTTCTATAGTAACCAGCCAATCCTAAAAATTGGCGTATATGCTTCGGAGTTTTCGGGGTTTCCCACTTTTCAACGGTTTCAATTTTAGCCGGATCTACCTTAATACCTTCTTTGTTCACTATGTGACCAAGGAATTGAACTTCTTCCAACCAAAATGCATACTTTGAAAATTTAGCGTACAATTTTTCCTTTCTCAATAATTCTAACACTTTTCTCAAATGTTCACCGTGCTCTTGGTCATTCTTTGAGTAAATAAGTATGTCATCGATGAAAACAATGACAAACTTATCAAGGTATGTTTCACACACTCGGTTCATGAGGTCCATGAACACAGCTGGTGCGTTAGTCAACCCAAACGGCATAACCATAAACTCGTAATGACCGTAACGTGTTCTGAAAGCAGTCTTTGGAATATCATCCTCCTTCACCCGCATTTGATGATACCCGGAACATAAATCAATCTTTAAATAAACTGACGAGCCTTGTAGTTGATCAAATAAGTCATCAATTCTCGGTAGTGGATAACGATTCTTGATGGTAAGCTTGTTCAATTCTATGTAATCGATACATAATCTGAACGAACCATCCTTCTTCTTAACAAATAATACCGGTGCTCCCCATGGTGATGTGCTTGGTCGAATAAAACCACGCTCCAAAAGTTCTTGTAATTGACTTTGGAGTTGCTTCATGAGCACGAGCTATTGGTGCAGCTCCTGGTACAAGATCTATTTGAAATTCAACGAATCAATGTGGAGGTAGTCCCGGTAATTCTTTCGAAAATACGTTGGGAAATTCTTTTGCGACGGGAACATCATTGATGTTCTTTTATTCGGTTTGCACATTCTCGACATGTGCTAAAATGGCATAACAACCTTTTCTTATTAGTTTTTGCGCCTTCAAATTACTAATAAGATTAAGCTTCGCGTTGCTCTTTTCTCCGTACACCATTAAGGGTTTTCCTTTCTCTCGTACAATGCAAATCGCATTTTTGTAACATACGACCTCTGCTCTCTCCTTTTTCATCCAGTCCATGCCAATTATTACATCAAAACTTCCTAACTCTACTGGTATCAAATTAATCTTAAACGTTTCACCAACGAGTTAAATTTCACGATTCTGACATATTTTATCTGCTGACATTAATTTACCTTTTGCTAATTCGAGTAAAAATTTATTATCCTAGGGCGTTAATGGACCAGCTAATTTGGCACAAAATTCTCTACCCATATAGCTCTTATCCGCACCCGAATCAAATAAAACATAAGCAGGTTTATCATCAATAAGGAACGTACCCGTAACAAGCTCCGGGTCTTCTTGCGCTTCTGCCGCGTTGATGTTGAAGACTTTCCTACGGTTTTGCCCATTATTATTTTTCCGATTTGGGCATGTAGTTTTGTAATGGACCTTCTTTCCGCATCCGAAACAAGTAATGTGGGCATTATTTGTTTCTCTAGCTTTGTTATTCTGCGGTCCGTAGAACTCACACTTCTTCTCACTATGACCAGTTCTATTACACTTAGTGCAAACTGTCGGGCATAACCCAGCCGGATGGTACCTTTCACACCTATAATATGGCTGTTGTTTGTTATTGTTATTCGGATAGTTGCTGTTGCAGTTGTTATTGTTGTTGTTGTTGTTGGGATGGTTTTTGTTGCGGTTATTGTGGCAAAAAGTGGTGCGTTTGTGGTTGTAACTTTGGGGTTGGTTGTTGATACGATAGTTATTGTTGTTGTTGTATTCGTGACCCTTGTCACTGGTTTCTTCCCACTTTCTCTTGAGTTATTTCGTGTTGACCTCATCGGCCGTTTGCTTTTTCATTCTTCCTTCGATCTGGTATATTAGCTTGTGAGCCATTCGACTTGCCTTTTGTATGGAGGCGGGCTCATTTGTACTCACGTTTTCCTGGATTCTTTCTGGTAACCCTTTCACAAACGCGTGGATTTTCTCTTCTTCATCCTCGAACGCTTCTAGACATAATAGGCACAATTCTGTGAATCTTCGTTCGTATGTGGTAATGTCGAAACCTTGCGTTTGTAAACCTCTAAGCTCTGCCTTGAGCTTATTGACCTCGTTTCTTGAACGATACTTTTCGTTTATCAAGTGCTTGAATGCTGACCATGGTAGTGCGTAAGCAGCATCTTGTCCCACTTGCTCGAGATAGGTGTTCCACCATGTTAACGCCGCACCTGTGAAGGTGTGCGTAGCATACTTTACTTTGTCTTCCTCCGCACACTTACTTATGGCAAACACCGATTCGACCTTTTCAGTCCACTGTTTTAATCCGATTGGACCCTCAGTTCCATCAAATTCCAGTGGTTTGCAGGCAGTGAATTATTTGTAGGAGCATCCGCCACGAGTTCTTGTGGCGTTTGTTCCGTTGCTAGTTTCAGAGTTATTGTTGTTATTATGCATCGCAGCCTGTACTGCGGCTATGTTTGCAGCAAGAAATGTATTGAATTCTTCTTCGTTCATATTTATGGTGTGTCGAGTAGTTGGTGCCATTTCCTTCAAAAATAGCTAAAAGAAACGAGTTAATCATATAGAATATCAAGAGTAGTCAATAGTATTTTGAAATGTCCCATTCTTATTGATTAAAAACGTTCCATATTAATTGATTTCGTTGCGAGGTTTTGACCTCTATATGAGACGTTTTTCAAAGACTGCATTCATTTTTAAAACAAACCATAACCTTTATTTCATAAATAAAGGTTTAAAAAGCTTTACGTAGATTATCAAATAATGATAATCTAAAATATCCTGTTTACACACGACCATTACATAATGGTTTACAATACAAATATGTTACATCGAAATCAGTTTCTTGAATGCAGTTTTTACACAATATCATACAAACATGGACTCCAAATCTTGTCCTTATTTTAGTATGCAACAGCGAAAGCTCTTAGTATTCACCTAAGAATAAATATACTTTAAACGTCAACAAAAATGTTGGTGAGTTATAGGTTTAACCTATATATATCAAATCGTAACAATAGACCACAAGATTTCATATTTCATTACACATCCCATACATAGAGATAAAAATCATTCATATGGTGAACACCTGGTAACCGACATTAACAAGATGCATATATAAGAATATCCCCATCATTCCGGGACACCCTTCGGATATGATATAAATTTCGAAGTACTAAAGCATCCGGTACTTTGGACGGGGTTTGTTAGGCCCAATAGATCTATCTTTAGGATTTGCGTCAATTAGGGTATCTGTTCCCTAATTCTTAGATTACCAGACTTAATAAAAAGGGGCATATTCGATTTCGATAATTCAACCATAGAATGTAGTTTCACGTACTTGTGTCTATTTTGTAAATCATTTATAAAACCTGCATGTATTCTCATTCCAAAAATATTAGATTTTAAAAGTGGGACTATAACTCACTTTCACAGATTTTTACTTCGTCGGGAAGTAAGACTTGGCCACTGGTTGATTCACGAACCTATAACAATATATACATATATATCAAAGTATGTTCAAAATATATTTACAACACTTTTAAGTTTATTAAGTCAGCTGTCCTCGTTAGTAACCTACAACTAGTTGTCCACAGTTAGATGTACAGAAATAAATCGATAAATATTATCTTGAATCAATCCACGACCCAGTGTATATGTATCTCAGTATTGATCACAACTCAAACTATATATATTTTGGAATCAACCTCAACCCTGTATAGCTAACTCCAACATTCACATATAGAGTGTCTATGGTTGTTCCGAAATATATATAGATGTGTCGACATGATAGGTCGAAACATTGTATACGTATCTATGGTATCTCAGGATTACATAATATACAATACAAGTTGATTAAGTTATGGTTGGAATAGATTTGTTACCAATTTTCACGTAGCTAAAATGAGAAAAATTATCCAATCTTGTTTTACCCATAACTTCTTCATTTTAAATCCGTTTTGAGTGAATCAAATTGCTATGGTTTCATATTGAACTCTATTTTATGAATCTAAACAGAAAAAGTATAGGTTTATAGTCGGAAAAATAAGTTACAAGTCGTTTTTGTAAAGGTAGTCATTTCAGTCGAAAGAACGACGTCTAGATGACCATTTTAGAAAACATACTTTCACTTTGAGTTTAACCATGATTTTTGGATATAGTTTCATGTTCATAATAAAAATCATTTTCCCAGAATAACAAATTTTAAATCAAAGTTTATCATAGTTTTTAATTAACTAACCCAAAACAGCCCGCGGTGTTACTACGACGGCGTAAATCCAGTTTACGGTGTTTTTCGTGTTTCCAGGTTTTAAATCATTAAGTTAGTAGTCTTATTTTTACATATGTATTTCATTGTTAATACACTTAATAATATATTTACTTATCATTTAACATAATTAACCAAGTGTATCAATATCTTAATATGATTCATATGTACCTAGTAAGACGTTGTTATAATGATAATCGTTATATATATCGTTTTCGAGTTTCTTAATTTAATAGTCTCATTTTTATGTATATAACTCATTGTTAAAATACCTAATGAGATACATACTTATAATAAAATCATGTTAACTATATATATAACCATATATATGTCATAGTATAGTTTTTACAAGTTTTAACGTTCGTGAATCACCGGTCAACTTGGGTGGTCAATTGTCTATATGAAACCTATTTCAATTAATCAAGTCTTAACAAATTTGATTGCTTAACATGTTGGAAACACTTAATCATGTAAATAACAATTTCATTTAATATATATATAAACATGGAAAAGTTCGGGTCACTACAGTACCTACCCGTTAAATAAATTTCGTCCCGAAATTTTAAGCAGTTGGAGGTGTTGACGTATCTTCTGGAAATAAATGTGGGTATTTCTTCTTCATCTGATCTTCACGCTCCCAGGTGAACTCGGGTCCTCTACGAGCATTCCATCGAACCTTAACAATCGGTATCTTGTTTTGTTTAAGTCTCTTAACCTCACGATCCATTATTTCGACGGGTTCTTCAATGAATTGAAGTTTTTCATTGATTTAGATTTCGTCCAACGGAATAGTGAGATCTTCTTTAGCAAAACATTTCTTCAAATTTGATACGTGGAAAGTGTTATGTACAGCCGCGAGTTGTTGAGGTAGCTCCAGTTGGTAAGCTACTGGTCCGACACGATCTATAATCTTGAATGGTCCAATGTACCTTGGATTTAGTTTCCCCCGTTTACCAAATCGAACAACGCCTTTCCAAGGTGAAACCTTAAGCATGACCATTTCTCCAATTTCAAACTCTGTATCTTTTCTTTTACTGTCCGGGTAGCTCTTTTATCGACTCTGGGTGGTTTTCAATCTTTGTTGAATTTGGATGATTTTCTCGGTAGTTTCTTGTATTATCTCCGAACCCGTAATCTGTCTATCCCCCACTTCACTCCAACAAATCGGAGACCTATACTTTCTACCATAAAGTGCTTCAAACGGCGCCATCTCAATGCTTGAATGGTAGCTGTTGTTGTAGGAAAATTCTGCTAACGGTAGATGTCGATCCCAACTGTTTCCGAAATCAATAACACAAGCTCATAGCATGTCTTCAAGCGTTTGTATCATCCTTTCACTCTGCCCATCAGTTTGTGGATGATAGGCAATACTCATGTCTAGACGAGTTCCCAATGCTTGCTGTAATGTCTGCCAGAATCTTGAAATAAATCTGTCATCCCTATCAGAGATAATAGAGATTGGTATTCCATGTCTGGAGACGACTTCCTTCAAATACAGTCGTGCTAACTTCTCCATCTTGTCATCTTCTCTTATTGGCAGGAAGTGCACTGACTTGGTGAGACGATCAACTATTACCCAAATAGTATCATAACCACTTGCAGTCCTTGGCAATTTAGTAATGAAATCCATGGTAATGTTTTCCCATTTCCATTCTGGGATTTCAGGTTGTTGTAGTATACCTGATGGTTTCTGATGTTCAGCTTTGACCTTAGAACACGTCAAACATTCTCCTACATATTTAGCAATATCGGCTTTCATACCTGGCCACCAAAAATGTTTCTTAAGATCCTTGTACATCTTCCCCGTTCCAGGATGTATTGAGTATCTGGTTTTATGAGCTTCTCTAAGTACCATTTCTCTCATATCTCCAAATTTTGGTACCCAGATTCTTTCAGCCCTATACCGGGTTCCGTCTTCCCGAATATTAAGATGCTTCTCCGATCCTTTGGGTATTTCATCCTTTAAATTTCCCCCTTTTAAAACTCCTTGTTGCGCCTCCTTTATTAGAGTAGTAAGGTTAGTGTGAATCATTATATTCATAGATTTTACTCGAATGGGTTCTCTGTCCTTTCTGCTCAAGGCGTCGGCTACCACATTTGCTTTCCCCGGGTGGTAACGAATCTCAAAGTCATAATCATTCAACAATTCAATCCACCTACGCTGCCTCATATTCAGTTGTTTCTGATTAAATATGTGTTGAAGACTTTTGTGGTCGGTATATATAATACTTTTGACCCCATGTAAGTAGTGCCTCCAAGTCTTTAATGCAAAAACTACCGTGCCTAATTCCAAATCATGCGTCGTATAATTTTGCTCGTGAATCTTCAATTGTCTAGACGCATAAGCAATCACCTTCGTCCGTTGCATTAATACACAACCGAGACCTTGTTTTGATGCATCACAATAAATCACAAAATCATCATTCCCTTCAGGCAATGACAATATAGGTGCCGTAGTTAGCTTTTTCTTCAATTATTGAAACGCCTTCTCTTGTTCATCCTTCTATTCAAATTTCTTCCCTTTATGCCTTAATGCAGTCAAGGGTTTTGCTATTTTGGAGAAATCTTGGATGAATCTTCTGTAGTAACCAGCCAATCCTAAAAATTGACGTATATGCTTCGGAGTTTTTGGGGTTTCCCACTTTTCAACGGTTTCGATCTTTGCCGGGTCCACCTGGATACCTTCTTTGTTCACTATGTGACCGAGGAATTGAATTTCTTCTAACCAAAATGCACACTTTGAAAACTTAGCGTACAGTTTTTCTTTCCTCAATAATTCTAGCACTTTTCTCAAATGTTCTTCGTGCTCTTGATCATTCTTTGAATAAATAAGTATGTCATCGATGAAAACAATGACAAACTTTTCAAGATATGGCCCACACACTCGGTTTATAAGGTCCATGAACACAGCTGGTGCGTTAGTCAATCCAAACGGCATAATCATAAACTCGTAATGACCATAACGCGTCCTAAAAGCAGTTTTTGGAATATCATCCTCCTTTACTCGCATTTGATGATATCCAGAACATAAATCGATCTTCGAATAAACCGACGAGCCTTGTAGTTGATCAAATAAGTCGTCAATTCTCGGCAGTGGATAACGGTTTTTGATGGTAAGTTTGTTCAACTCTCTGTAGTCAATACACAACCTAAATGTACCATCCTTCTTCTTGACAAACAAAACAGGAACTCCCCATGGTGACGTGCTTGGTCGAATGAAACCACATTCTAATAGTTCTTGCAGTTGGCTTTGCAGTTCTTTCATCTCGCTGGGTGCGAGTCTATAAGGAGCACGAGCTATTGGTGCAGCTCCTGGTACAAGATCTATTTGAAATTCAACAGATCGATGTGGAGGTAGTCCCGGTAATTCTTTCAGAAATACATCGGGAAATTCTTTTGCGACGGGAACATCATTGATGCTCTTTTCTTCAGTTTGTACTTTCTCGACGTGTGCTAGAACAGCATAGCAACCTTTTCTTATTAGTTTTTGTGCCTTCAAATTACTAATAAGATGTAGCTTCATGTTGCCCTTTTCTCCGTACACCATTAAGGGTTCTCCTTCTTCTCGTACAATGCGAATTGCATTTTTATAACATACAATCTCTGCTTTCACCTTCTTCAGCCAGTCCATGCCAACTATTACATCAAAACTCCCTAACTCTACTGGTATCAAATCAATCTTAAATATTTCGCTACCCAGTTTAATTTCTCGATTCCGGCATATATTATCTGCTGAAATTAATTTACCGTTTGCTAATTCGAGTAAAAATTTACTATCCAACGGCATCAATGGACAACTTAATTTAGCACAAAAATCTCTACTCATATAGCTTCTATCTGCACCCGAATCAAATAAAACGTAAGCAGATTTATTGTCAATAAGAAATGTACCCGTAACAAGCTCCGGGTCTTCCTGTGCCTCTGCCGTATTAATATTGAAAACTCTTCCGCGGCCTTGTCCATTCGTGTTCTCCTGGTTCGGGCAATTTCTAATAATGTGGCCCGGTTTTCCACATTTATAACAAACTACATTGGCATAACTTGCTCCGACACTACTTGCTCCGCCATTACTCGTTCCGACACCATTTGTTCCTTTCGTTCTATTAACCCCTGGTCCGTAGACCTCACACTTCGCCGCGCTATGACCATTTCTTTTACACTTGTTGCAAAATTTGGTGCAGAACCCCGAGTGATACTTTTCACACCTTTGGCATAGCTGCTTCTGATTGTTGTTGTTGTTGCGGATGTTATTGTTGTTGGGATGATTGTTGTAGTTGCTGTTGTTATTGTTGTTGTTGTTGTTGTTGTTGTTGGGCCGTTTGTTGTAGTTGCGATTGATGTTGCGATTGTTGGGATAATTGTTGCGATTATTGTTGTAATTGCTGTTGTTGTTGTATTGGTGATTCTTATCACCGTTTTCCTCCCACTTTCTTTTTACTTGCTTCACATTGGCCTCTTCAGCCATCTGTTCTTTAATTCTTTCCTCAATCTGGTTCACTAGTTTGTGAGCCATTCTACATGCCTGTTGTATGGAGGCGGGCTCGTGTGAACTTATATCTTCTTGGATTCTTTCTGGTAATCCTTTCACAAACGCGTTGATCTTCTCTTCCTCATCTTCGAACGCTCCTGGACATAATAGGCACAATTCTGTGAATCGTCTTTCGTACGTGGTAATATCAAATCCTTGGGTTCGTAACCCTCTAAGTTTTGTCTTGAGCTTATTGACCTCGGTTCTGGGACGGTACTTCTCGTTCATCAAGTGCTTGAATGCTGACCACGGTAGTGCGTACGCATCATCTTGTCCCACTTGCTCTAGATAGGTATTCCACCATGTTAACACAGAACCTGTGAAATTATGCGTAGCGTACTTCACTTTGTCCTCTTCAGTACACTTACTTATGGCAAACACCGATTCGACCTTCTCGGTCCACCGTTTCAATCCGATCGGTCCTTCGGTTCCATCAAATTCTAAAGGTTTGCAGGCAGTGAATTCTTTGTAGGTGCATCCTACACGATTTCCTGTACTGCTAGATCCAAGGTTATTGTTGGTATGTAGCACAGCCTGTACTGCGGCTATGTTTGAAGCTAGAAAAGTACGGAATTCCTCTTCATTCATATTCACGGTGTGTCGAGTAGTCGGTGCCATTTCCTTCAAAATAGTCAAATGGAACAAGTTAATCATACAGAATATTAAGAGTAGTTAATAGTATTTCGTAGCATAATATCATTTATAAAAGCTTTTTC